>NC_047521.1:28031686-28117290 GCF_902827115.2 Pseudochaenichthys georgianus | reverse complement strand
CCCCCCCCCTCCCCCTTATCACCTGAATCTCCTCTAGAGCTCCATTGAGTTCTTTGTAACCAGATGTCTCTCAGAGGGGCGTGGGGAGGGGCTCCTTGTTTTCATCTAAAGTAACAGACAGAGAATCAGCACTTTGGAAACAGGGCTGAAACAGAGGGGATTATGGGTAATACTGCAATGATCTGTTTGGTGTTTCAGCCAATCAGAGACAGGTTATCTGAGACCTGTGGTATATTGATGAGAAACATTATAATAGGAGACCTTTAACAATTATGACTCATTCAAAGCATTACCATAATAGTGTATTCTCTAATCTAAAGTGCAGCGCCAGTTGGAATGAACACTTTGTTATTGCACGTTAAACAATATTAGAAATGTCGACCTCTCTTTGTCCAGGGATGGGATGTTGCATTGTTGGAATAAGATGTGTGTCATCACCAAGAAATGCTTTTAAATTGTTTTGTCAACACATAATAGACATACACAAAACACTACATTGAAAATGCACATAATACACAAATACATACTTAAACACAAAGAGGTATTTCAGAGAGGGCATTGTCCGATCTTATTTGTTCAATCAGACTCTTTATGGTCCGTGGTAGAGTCTGTGATTCGTCAAAGCTTCTTCTCCTCCTTAATTCAGTTAGGATATGTTTAATGTGAGTGCCACTGTTAATTATTATTTGGTTTAGCACCCTGGGGCATCGCCATGATGTTCTTTACGTGTCAACTTCATCCTCAGAGGATAAAGAAGTTCTGCTTACAGTCTCTCTGTATATTCATGAAAGGAAACAGCTGGTCCTACATCCCACCATGAAACCATGAAACCCCTCGTATTTAACCATTTGATCCACCTTTTACTTCCTTTTACACTTCCTGAAATGTCGATCCTTAACATATGTCTCTCTGTTAAACACATACAAGACTGCAAATACAATTTAACAGAGTAAAAGGCAATCAGAGTATAAAACTCAGGGGCGGTTCTAGGGGGGGCCAGTGCCCCCTAACACTGACCTCTGACCCCCCTGTGGCCCCCCTAATAATGCATTTTTTTTTTTAATGTATATTTTCTGGTACTCAGGATGTTGTTGCTGTAATGTGAGATTGTGCAGACACCCTTATGTAAAGTAGAGATGTAACTGTTCATTGCCTTTATTTTTATATAAATATGGTGTTAGTGCAAACATGGCACTATAATTTAAGCTGAAGCTAACAGTAATAACTATAAGACATATCTGAAATAAATAAGTGTACTGAAACAAATACCAATAACTGGATTGCATTGTTTTCTTATGCGCAATTACTTCATTCCGTCTAGTTCTCTTTTTCGTCCTGCATTCATTGGGCCCCCCTCAGAAAATAACTGGCCCCCCCGGTGGCCCCCCCAGTCAAATTGGTCTAGAACCGCCACTGATAAGACTATATGTTTTAAATGATTATATGATAGTTTGACACAACAAAAAGCATCATTTGTTTTGAGGAATAGCTTACACCAAGACATTTTTGAGAAATTATGATTACATCACACTTACATACTCAATACTGTGGGCGACTCCCACAGGATTTGGCGTGAAGAGTCTCAGGGACACAACGACATGCTGACTGCAGTGGGGTTTGAACCTGTGCCCCCCTGATCCGAACACCAACGCACTAGGCCACTGCGCCACAGCCTCCCATGTTCCTTACCTGTTCTTCTCTTGTGTGTTTTAGGACTACATCCACGTGGAAGGAGACCTGAGCTACGGTCCTGATGAGACCCAGAAATTAGTTCCCGTCCGCCTGCTGGAGCTCAGCGAGAAAGACGGCCTTCTAGATGAAAAGCAGGTCCGGCAGTTTGTGATGGACCTCAGTAACCCGAGACAGGGAGCCAAGCTGGGACGCTACCCGAGAACCACCGTCACCATCACAGACCTGCCAGGTGAACTAGAGGGGACCTTCTCCATGTCTCTTCTACATCAACATGTGTCCCCTCTTCTTCATGTCTCTTCTACATCAACATGTGTCCCCTCTTCTTCATGTCTCTTCTACATCAACATGTGTCCCCTCTTCTCCATGTCTCTTCTACATCAACATGTGTCCCCTCTTCTTCATGTCTCTTCTACATCAACATGTGTCCCCTCTTCTTCATGTCTCTTCTACATCAACATGTGTCCCCTCTTCTTCATGTCTCTTCTACATCAACATGTGTCCCCTCTTCTTCATGTCTCTTCTACATCAACACGTGTCCCCTCTTCTTCATGTCTCTTCTACATCAACATGTGTCCCCTCTTCTTCATGTCTCTTCTACATCAACATGTGTCCCCTCTTCTTCATGTCTCTTCTACATCAACATGTGTCCCCTCTTCTTCATGTCTCTTCTACATCAACACGTGTCCCCTCTTCTTCACGTCTCTTCTACATCAACATGTGTCCCCTCTTCTTCATGTCTCTTCTACATCAACATGTGTCCCCTCTTCTTCACGTCTCTTCTACATCAACATGTGTCCCCTCTTCTTCACGTCTCTTCTACATCAACATGTGTCCCCTCTTCTCCATGTCTCTTCTACATCAACATGTGTCCCCTCTTCCCCATGTCTCTTCTTCATCAACATGTGTCCCCTCTTCTTCATGTCTCTTCTACATCAACATGTGTCCCCTCTTCCTCATGTCTCTTCTACATCAACATGTGTCCCCTCTTCTTCATGTCTCTTCTTCATCAACATGTGTCCCCTCTTCTTCATGTCTCTTCTACATCAACATGTGTCCCCTCTTCTTCACGTCTCTTCTACATCAACATGTGTCCCCTCTTCTTCACGTCTCTTCTACATCAACATGTGTCCCCCTCTTCTTCATGTCTCTTCTACATCAACATGTGTCCCCTCTTCTTCACGTCTCTTCTACATCAACATGTGTCCCCTCTTCTTCACGTCTCTTCTACATCAACATGTGTCCCCTCTTCTCCATGTCTCTTCTACATCAACATGTGTCCCCTCTTCTTCACGTCTCTTCTACATCAACATGTGTCCCCTCTTCTTCATGTCTCTTCTACATCAACATGTGTCCCCTCTTCTCCATGTCTCTTCTACATCAACATGTGTCCCCTCTTCCTCATGTCCTCTTCTACATCAACATGTGTCCCCTCTTCTCCATGTCTCTTCTACATCAACATGTGTCCCCTCTTCCTCATGTCTCTTCTACATCAACATGTGTCCCCTCTTCTTCATGTCTCTTCTACATCAACATGTGTCCCCTCTTCTCCATGTCTCTTCTACATCAACATGTGTCCCCTCTTCTTCACGTCTCTTCTACATCAACATGTGTCCCCTCTTCTTCACGTCTCTTCTACATCAACATGTGTCCCCTCTTCTTCACGTCTCTTCTACATCAACATGTGTCCCCTCTTCTCCATGTCTCTTCTACATCAACATGTGTCCCCTCTTCTCCATGTCTCTTCTCCATCAACATGTGTCCCCTCTTCTCCATGTCTCTTCTACATCAACATATGTCCCCTCTTCTTCATGTCTCTTCTACATCAACATGTGTCCCCTCTTCTTCATGTCTCTTCTACATCATCTCAACATGTGTCCCTATTCTACTACATGTGTCCCCTCTTCTTCATGTCTCTTCTTACATCAACAACATGTGTCCCTCTTCTTCATGTCTCTTCTACATCAACATGTGTCCCCCTCTTCTTCTTGTCTCTTCTACTTCAACATGTGTCCCCTCTTCCTTCATGTCTCTTCTACTCAACATGTGTCCCCTCTTCTTCATGTCTCTTCTACATCAACATGTGTCCCCTCTTCTTCATGTCTCTTCTACATCAACATGTGTCCCCTCTTCTTCATGTCTCTTCTACATCAACAGTGTTCCCCTCTTCTTCAGTGTCTCTTCTACATCAACATGTGTCCCCTCTTCTTCATGTCTCTTCTCCATCAACATGTGTCCCCTCTTCTCCATGTCTCTTCTACATCAACATGTGTCCCCTCTTCTTCATGTCTCTTCTACATCAACATGTGTCCCCTCTTCTTCATGTCTCTTCTACATCATCAACAACATGTGTCCCCTCTTCTACATCAACATGTGTCCCCTCTTCTTCATGTCTCTTCTTCATCATCAACAACATGTGTCCCCTCTTCTTCATGTCTCTTCTACATCAACATGTGTCCCCTCTTCTTCATGTCTCTTCTACTTCAACATGTGTCCCCTCTTCCTCATGTCTCTTCTACATCAACATGTGTCCCCTCTTCTTCATGTCTCTTCTACATCAACATGTGTCCCCTCTTCTTCATGTCTCTTCTACATCAACATGTGTCCCCTCTTCTTCATGTCTCTTCTACATCAACATGTGTCCCCTCTTCTTCATGTCTCTTCTACATCAACATGTGTCCCCTCTTCTTCATGTCTCTTCTACATCAACATGTGTCCCCTCTTCTTCATGTCTCTTCTACATCAACATGTGTCCCCTCTTCTTCATGTCTCTTCTACATCAACATGTGTCCCCTCTTCTCCATGTCTCTTCTACATCAACATGTGTCCCCTCTTCTTCATGTCTCTTCTACATCAACATGTGTCCCCTCTTCTTCATGTTCTCTTCTACATCAACATGTGTCCCCTCTTCTTCATGTCTCTTCTACATCAACATGTGTCCCCTCTTCTTCATGTCTCCTCTACATCAACATGTGTCCCCTCTTCTTCATGTCTCTTCTACATCAACATATGTCCCCTCTTCTTCATGTCTCTTCTACATCAACATGTGTCCCCTCTTCTCCATGTCTCTTCTACATCAACATGTGTCCCCTCTTCTTCATGTCTCTTCTACATCAACATGTGTCCCTCTTCTTTCATGTCTCTTCTACATCAACATGTGTCCCCTCTTCTCCATGTCTCTTCTACATCAACATGTGTCCCCTCTTCTTCACGTCTCTTCTACATCAGCATGTGTCCCCTCTTCTCCATGTCTCTTCTACATCAACATGTGTCCCCTCTTCTTCACGTCTCTTCTACATCAACATGTGTCCCCTCTTCTCCATGTCTCTTCTACATCAACATGTGTCCCCTCTTCTTCATGTCTCTTCTACATCAACATGTGTCCCCTCTTCTTCATGTCTCTTCTACATCAACATGTGTCCCCTCTTCTCCATGTCTCTTCTACATCAACATGTGTCCCCTCTTCTTCATGTCTCTTCTACATCAACATGTGTCCCCTCTTCTACATCAACATGTGTCCCCTCTTCTTCATGTCTCTTCTACATCAACATGTGTCCCCTCTTCTCCATGTCTCTTCTACATCAACATGTGTCCCCTCTTCTTCATGTCTCTTCTACATCAACATGTGTCCCCTCTTCTTCATGTCTCTTCTACATCAACATGTGTCCCCTCTTCTTCATGTCTCTTCTACATCAACATGTGTCCCCTCTTCTTCATGTCTCTTCTACATCAACATGTGTCCCCTCTTCTTCATGTCTCCTCTACATCAACATGTGTCCCCTCTTCTTCACGTCTCTTCTACATCAACATGTGTCCCCTCTTCTCCATGTCTCTTCTACATCAACATGTGTCCCCTCTTCTCCATGTCTCTTCTACATCAACATGTGTCCCCTCTTCTTCATGTCTCTTCTACATCAACATGTGTCCCCTCTTCTCATGTCTCTTCTACATCAACATGTGTCCCCTCTTCTTCATGTCTCTTCTACATCAACATGTGTCCCCTCTTCTTCCATGTCTCTTCTACATCAACATGTGTCCCTCTTCTTCATGTCTCTTCTACATCAACATGTGTCCCCTCTTCTTCATGTCTCTTCTACATCATCATGTGTCCCCTCTTCTTCATGTCTCTTCTACATCAACATGTGTCCCCTCTTCTTCATGTCTCTTCTACATCAACATGTGTCCCCTCTTCTTCATGTCTCTTCTACATCAACATGTGTCCCCTCTGTGGAAAGAGACTCTGAAAGTTTCAGGAACAAAGATTTTCTCTCTTTTTTGATCCATTTCTATAAAAACCTGTCTGAAAATGAGCTGATCAGATTTTGGCCACTTGATGATGTCATAACGATGTGTTGTCTTGTGTAACCATCAGCCAATCAGCAACAAGGTACCCCCCCCCCCCCCCCCCTTATCCCCTGAACCTCCTCTAGAGCTCCATTGAGTTCTTTGTAACCAGATGTCTCTCAGAGGGGCGTGGGGAGGGGCTCCTTGTTTTCATCTGAAGTAACAGACAGAGAATCAGCACTTTGGAAACAGGGCTGAAACAGAGGGGATTATGGGTAATGCTGCAATGATCTGTTTGGTGTTTCAGCCAATCAGAGACAGGCTCTGGATATATCTGAGAGCTGTGATGTATTGATGAAACACAGGATAACAGGGGACCTTTAATGCAAAAAGACAGATCTTTAAAACGGACCGTAGGCACTGAGATCAGTTACTGCGTAGCTACGAGAGTGACACAGCTTTTTCAGTATACAAAATGGAGGTCCATCACTTTACCCTCGAATGGCTAGTATCAGGCTTTCATTTGTTTCATATTTCATATCAGCACGTGCATAGGCCTAAAGCTATGATTCACATGCTCCACGACGTATACGTATGAACATATATATATTGCATTGTCTTACCCTTGCTTATGGCCTTCTGGACAAATACTGACTTTGCTGAAGGTCACCTCTCGTTCTGTGGCAAGGAGACGTGTCCATGTGTTTCAAACTGGAAGACGTTTTTTGTAACATAGGTACAAATATTCACTGTAAGTGTTACTATAACGGCACTTCGTTTCAGATTTAAAGACCTCAGCTATTCACAGATACCGTCTTATCGCCGTCTTCACCTTTCTTTCAGCTTTCAAAGGTTTTATCGTCACATGTAGCTACAGAGTAGAAATGGCCATGAAGCTCCTCCAACAATGCAACATGGATAATAGAATACACACATAAAAAATAGTGCAAGAATAAGTATTTCATCCCTTTGCCGATTCTGTTAATTTGCCTACTTACAAAGAAATGAACAGTCTATAATTGGTTTATTCGACTAATGAGAGACAGAATATAAAAAAAAGAATCCAGAAATGTACATTATATAAAAGATAAACAATTATTTGCATTGAACTGTGGTAGATAAGTATTTGAATAAACCTACCATTACAATAGACCGTTCATTTCTTTGTAAGTGGGGACTTTCACTAAATCTGCACACGATGTACATTAAGACAAAATGAAATACGGTTTTAAATTATGTTCCCCTTCTCGTTCTATCCAGAGCCCAGCGTGATGATGTTCAAAAAGGGAACCCAGAACTTCACCACCTCCGACCCGACCTACTCCATCCCCGTGGTCCGCACTCGAAACCCAAACAGCCCGGCGACGGTGAAGTGGAGAACCAAGAAGTCTCAGCGCCTCGACCTCTCCGGCGTCCTGAAGTTCAACCCCGGAGAGACGGAGAAGGACATCGTGATCGACCCGAAGTCCAAACCCGGCCCTGTGACGCCCGAAACTATCCTTTTGGAGCTGTTCGACCCGAGCAGCAACGCCTCCGTCGGAGAGAGGAAGACCACGCAGATCAACGTCATCGATGCAGGTAAGAAAGAGGAGATACCAGCCCAAAGATATGATCACAATCATGATATCTTTGCCCAGAGATAATTCAGAATCTGAATACCTTTGTTCGTCCCACAGAGGGGAAATGTACATTGTTACAGCAGGAAAAGAGCCAAAGACAGCTTAATGTTACCTAAGAAGCATGCATACACAAATATTAAAGATTGTGAGGAGCATTTTTGGTCAGAGATTCATAAAGTACTGGGAAACTACTGTGCATCAGTCACTGCGTAGCTACACTAGTGACACAGCTTTCTACATGTATTACATGGCTTAGTTGAATACTCGATTCTGATTGGTCACTTCAGAACATGTGACACGTTGTTAATCCAGTAGTACAGACCGCTGTCATGGATTTATTGACCGTTGTTAAGGACGCTCACATCCGCAGAAAGAAGGTCGGTCGATTTAAAAGCTGAAAAGCATTTGCAGTTTGCTTTTCGAACTGACAAGACAAGAGCGACAAGAAAGCAGCGGGGAAGTAACGGGCAGAAACCCTCCTTTTTACGCAGCGGTCCAGACATAGACATCAAACGGCGACACATATTCAGTGTGCAGTTCCTTTGGCATCAGGACAGGGATATCTAGATACTTTCCAAGGTTTGACATAATGAATTGTGCTACTTTTAAAGCAAGCAGCGATGTTTTCAAATCTGTAATCAAAAAGCTCCTCAAAAACGCCATCGAAGCAGTTCCTGCCGTTGCTACGTTAGTTCAAACGGCAACAACGGACTATTTTTCTTAGCGGATGCACGTCATTTTAAATCAATACAACTATTTTTTTAAATCAATAAAATCATTTTCCAAAACCATAAAAGCATTTATGTAATAAGCGGGAGATGTGCAGCGACGCGGTCATTATGAAGAACACCCTTCATGCTGATCAAGGTCCCTCCGCTGCCTGATCAGCCTGGCGGGAGTTCTTTTCCCCATAATGACCGCCTCGCTGCACGTCATCCCTTACATAATGGAGCTCCATCACTTTACCCTCCAATGGCTAGTATCAGAGCCACATCGACACACAGATGAAAGAGGTAGCTTTCCTTCACCATTAGGAGGTTACAGATTCAAATCATAGACACACTGATTATTTTATACATTTATGTCCGTTGCAAGAAAGGGAAAAAAGATCTGGATGAGAGGGGTTTCATATTTATATTTAATTTGATAAGAGAAAGGGACAATCTAAAGCAGAAGGACCGGAGGTGGTCAAGATTTGTCTAATTTAGTCCGATTGTCTGCCTTCCCCTCCCAGCAAGTCCCAGGTCTCCAGAGATGGCCCAGATGCAGAAGAGCACCAAAAAAACGACAACCACTTCTGGCGGCCATATTCTCTCCCCCGAAAACCTCAAGGCCAAAGCAACCGGACCCCGAAACATCCGCCTCAACTGGGACCCTCCGTCTGGGAACCCCCAGGGGTACAAGGTACGTCCCATCAGAGGGGGGAAGTATGGAGTACAAATACTCCGTTACTTTACTTAAGTACATTGTTCTGGTATCAGTACTTTACTCCACTACTTATTTTTCTGACGAGTTCTTACTTTGACTTCTTACATGTTGAACTCAAATACCTGTACTTTCTACTTCTCTCATGTTGAACTCAAATACCTGTACTTTCTACTTCTCTCATGTTGAACTCAAATACCTGTACTTTCTACTTCTCACATGTTGAACACAAATACCTGTACTTTCTACTTCTTACATGTTGAACTCAAATACCTGTACTTTCTACTTCTTACATGTTGAACTCAAATACCTGTACTTTCTACTTCTCTCATGTTGAACTCAAATACCTGTACTTTCTACTTCTCACATGTTGAACTCAAATACCTGTACTTTCTACTTCTTACATGTTGAACTCAAATACCTGTACTTTCTACTTCTCACATGTTGAACTCAAATACCTGTACTTTCTACTTCTCTCATGTTGAACTCAAATACCTGTACTTTCTACTTCTTACATGTTGAACTAAAATACCTGTACTTTCTACTTCTTACATGTTGAACTCAAATACCTGTACTTTCTACTTCTTACAGGTTGAACTCAAATACCTGTACTTTCTACTTCTTACAGGTTGAACTCAAATACCTGTACTTTCTACTTCTTACATGTTGAACTCAAATACCTGTACTTTCTACTTCTCACATGTTGAACACAAATACCTGTACTTTCTACTTCTCACATGTTGAACTCAAATACCTGTACTTTCTACTTCTCTCATGTTGAACACAAATACCTGTACTTTCTACTTCTCTCATGTTGAACACAAATACCTGTACTTTCTACTTCTTACATGTTGAACTCAAATACCTGTACTTTCTACTACTTACATGTTGAACTCAAATACCTGTACTTTCTACTTCTTACATATTGAACCCAAATACCTGTACTTTCTACTTCTTACACGTTGAACTCAAATACCTGTACTTTCTACTTCTCACATGTTGAACTCAAATACCTGTACTTTCTACTTCTCTAATTTCCCAAACAGCTGGTTCCTTTAGTCTGAATGTGTGTTGGGGCGTGATCATTATTCTTTAGAGTCACTGCGTGCCTATTGGTTGGAACACGATCCGTGTATCCATCACTTCCTGGTCTTCTCTAAAGAAGAGGGACCAATGGAAACGTTATCATGTTGCCGTTGGTCACCATGGAAACATTCATTAGCTAACAATGACATTATTGTTCTATTGATATAAAGGGAGGTCAGGTACTCTTTAAAGCAGCTGCTAGCTATGGGTACTTTCTACTGAAGTACATTTCAAAGCCTCTTTACTTTCACTTGAGTAAAGAAGTTTAGTCAGTACTTCTACTTTCACCAGAGTATTTTTAAACACGAGTATCTGTACTTCTACTTGAGTAAAGGATGTGTGTACTTTGTATGCTTCAGGTAAAGTACTGGATCTATGGCGACCCGGAGGAAGACGCCAAGGTGATGGATGTGAAGACGCCTCAGGCTGAGCTGACCAACCTGTACCCGTACTGCGACTACGAGACGAGGGTCTGCGCGTACAACGTCATGGGAGACGGATACGATACAGACATGGTGCCCTGTCAAACACTGGAGGACGGTAACTACTCAGATTTACTATACTGGTGTTTATAAAAGGATACCAGACGAAAATATTATCAAAATGGATTGGGTTGAACCAGTTATTCTTAAAATCATCAACATTTGAACACTAGTTTAGTGTTTAATTGATTCATTACACATTAAGGATTAGTAAAATGCCATGTCTAGCTGAAAATGTGCTAAATAAACGTACCTTACCTTAGTTTGACCATAAAAACGTTTCCTGTGTTGTTTTTTCTTCAGTTCCCGGTGAACCTGGACGTCTGGCCTTCAACGTGATCAGCCCGACGGTCACTCAGGTCAGCTGGGGTGAACCTGCCGAAACCAACGGGAACATCACGGCGTACGAAGTCATCTACACCCCCATCGGCGAGGACACGAGTAAGAACCAAACCTCAAGAGTTTATCTATATATTAGCATGGTGTACTTTTTCATATTTAAAGGTCTCCTATCATGCAAAATGCACTTCCTGATGTCTTCTCTACATCACCATGTGTCCCCGGTGTCCCCCCGGTGTCCCCGGTGTGTCCCCGGTGTGTCCCCGGCGTGTCCCCGGCGTGTCCCCGGCGTGTCCCCGGTGTGTCAGGAGACTCTCAAAGTGTCAGAAACAAACCCCTCTCTCTTCTCCTCCGTACCCACGTCTCTAAAAACGAGGAACAACGGAGCTGATCCAGATTTGCTGCGTCATGACCACATCACTAAAATGTGGGCGGGCTTTACCCCCACGGGCCAATCAGAACCGTTTCTGTCAGAAACAATGAGACGTGTTCTGGAAGTGATATGGTCTGTGTTTACATTAGCATGCTAGCACTCAGAGCTAACCTGTGCTGGAGAGAGTGTGTGAGGAAGCAGGAAGTCAAAAGGAAGTCACCTGGTGGTAACCCTGAGAGAGAGAGAGAGAGAGAGAGAGAGAGAGAGAGAGAGAGTTTGAGCTCCATCCTGTTTCAGAGAGGATCCTTGATGTGGTTTTTGGAGTTTTATCACGGCAGCATTTAGCATTTTTTTCAAAGCTACAGACCCAGAATCAGCACTTGTCTAACAGGGCTGAAATAGAGGGATGTGAGGCTAGAATGGGTGATCTGTTTGGTATTTTGAGCAAAACACTGTTTTATATATTTGTATATATCTGCGACCTATCATATATGCCTAAATACAGTATAATAGGAGACCTCTGAACCAATACTTTCTCCTCACAGAGCCAGAGGGCGCCGCTAAGAAGATAAAGATCGACAACCCGAAGAAGCGCATGCTGCTGATCGAGAACCTGCAGCGCGCCCAGACCTACCAGTACAAAGTCCGGGCCATGAACAGCATGGGCTGGGGTCCATTCAGAGACGCCACCATCAACCTGGCATCGCAGCCCGCAAGACCTCTGTCCAGTAAGTATGGGGCCAACGCACCCTCAACAGACTTCAGCTTCAGTCGGAAACACAACAGATTTAAGACACCAACAAATATGAGACTACATTCAAAGGTTTTATCACCATTTGCTCAAAAGCTACAGAGTAGAAATGGCAATGAAATTATTCTGTCCTGAGCTCCTCCAACACATCTGGGGTGGTGGTGGCGAAGTCGGTAGGGACTCGGCTTGGCAACTGGAAGGTCACCAGTTCAAGTCCCGGCAAGACCAAGTACTACCGAGGTGTCCCTGAGCAAGGCACCGTTCCCCACACTGCTCCTAACACAGGACGGGTCAAATGCAGAGAAACAATTTCCCCACGGGGATTAATAAAGTATATATCATATAATAAAATAAAAAGAAGTCTATACAGAATATGATATAAACAATAACAGAATATGAAATTAAATAATGTACATTAAGAGTAAATTAAATACGGTTTAATGCGTCGATAACTATTTATTTATATAAATAAGTCTGTTGCAAGATGACAAACAGATGAATGTTTATTGGGGCAACAAAACAAGTAATATAAGTGAAATAGGAGGACAGCGAAATTGCCCTGATGATAGAAATAAGTAAGTCAACACAAATAGGAGACTAAAACAAGAAGTAGAAGGGCATGCAATCGCCCTGAGGGTAAAAGTGAAGTCGGAATTGGAAATCCTAGAAACCAACAAACATGAATAAGATAATTAACCGTTTTATTAAATGCAATTAATTCTCTGTGAAATATTAAACTTGTGTAGTCCATAAGAATACACAGATTTTTATATTTGCACCCTGGTAAGACGAGGCAGATCACCATTAAGACACGAAGCCATTTTAAAGTGTAATCAAGTTTAGACGTTAAGAAAACATTAGTTTGAGATTGGAAATAAAATGAGCTGTTATTAAAAGCAATGATTAGAAAAAGCCAAATAACGGATAACACATTTAAAAAGTGTGCAATATGCTTGAGTTTGAACTTACGATCGTCTCTCTACATGAATTGATCAAAGCTCGAAGATCTCTTCTGCTTTATTCTCCTCAAATAAAATCAATCAATTATTCCAAGGCCTTCAAATCTTTTTGATTTCTTACAACTAGTGGTGATCACACCCAGAAGAAATATTATTATACGTTCCCTGCCAATACCTCCTTCTCCTCCTGTCCCGATAGTTCCCATCATCCCAGATATCCCCATCATCGACGCTGAGGCTGGAGACGAGTACGACAGCTACCTGATGTACAGCAGCGAGGTGATGAAGTCTCCTGCCGGGTCCAAGACTCCCAGCGTCTCCGGAGATGGTGGGTAATCAAAGGGGCTGACAGTAAAACTAACCCGGCTCCTGCTTCATTCATGTGACTGCCAGACCTGTGAGCTATCGCTGTAATGTGGATCCAATTATTCTGCATTTATCACCGTCTTTGTTCCCGTTGGCACGTTTTTTATGTGCTCTGTCAGAAGGGGGAAATGTAAAAAAAAACGACTTCTCAATTCTCCGTTTTTCTACTACTAACTCCACCAGAGGGGCATTGAGGAAGAGCTGGAAAGATTTATGACTTCTTTCTGACAGGCAACGCCTCACGAAATGTGCTTCCAATACATCCCCAGATATCTGCAATACTAGTGCTTTACGATTACAAACCGCAAGGCCTCTCCTCGTTTCAATCTGCTGCCGCTCTTCTTCTTTCTGCAGACCTTGTTTTATTTCTCTCTGCTGATGTTGCTCCTCGTCTCCAAGAGAAAAAAACAACATATATATCGTCGCTGTCAGGCGGAAAACCTGAAGAGAGCCCACAGGTTTCTGTTAAGGAAATAAAGAAATGAATACAACCTTTTAAAGTAATTGAACAGGATGTTGTCAATATCCTTTTGTTATCTCTTCCTGTTTATCTCTAACAGCTTTTTAAAAAATGAATTGTATTCAAGATCATTCTCAGCTACTGTGAGGTGATGGCTTTACAGCATCCTCTGTTAGAGACTAAACAGGATGACATGATAATGAAATCTGATATGAGGACATTTTTAATAACTTTCACATTTAGAAAAAACAAGTTAACCAGAGAACAACTCAGTTAACCTGTCAGTGTGCTGATTCAACCCAGTCTCACGGCATTTCGTGTTATCGTCACGAAATTAATCTATTGATTCGGTTCACCAACACGATTTCCCCATTTGTTTCCGTGTCACACAGAACGATTTAAAAAGCAATGTAAATAATAACAAATTAGAAGGAAAAACAGATTTTAAAAATACAGATTTCAGTATTTTGACGCTCTGAGCCATTTATTTTTCTCATAGATGGCAAAAAAGGTCCGACATTGACAATTTAAAATAAAAACAATAATCGTGGCTTGATATTGAGTAAGAACAAGTTTTTATGAACCCCACAGCTTCCGGTCTTCCAAGACCCGACCGGTGTCGGTACCATATGTGTTCGGGGTACCATATGTGTTCGGGGTCCGTCTCTTACCAGTGACGTCACGACGTAATGACGTCAAAGATCAGTGGGGCCTTCTTTTTACTGAAACATGATGTTTCGATGTATATTTCCATTGAAAATGCTAACCGCTAGCCGCAAAGCTAGCATCGCAGCCACTGCTCCGTTTTCGGAGACTTTGCACACGTTATTCACAAACATGTTCACACGCTAGGAGTATGGGAGTACTTTCATTCGCTTCGTCTTGATCTGTAGATGTGATTTGATGTGTCGTGTGTCCCCCAAACATAATAATCGACAGTGTAAACATAATTATGTAAATAACTCAATTTGTGTTCTGTGAAACGGAAAAGGATTTTACATTGTTTTTGTTACTTTTCGTTGCAGTGTCTTAAATGTAATTTAGGTTAACTTCCTGTTTGAAGTTGTTGCTATGGAAACAACATCACGGAGAAAAAAGTAATATCTTCTACATATAATAACGGACAAAGTAAAGAATGAAGTGTAGGCTATGTTGAAATGTTCGGAATTTGACCGTGTATGATGGTCCTCTTGAGTTGCCGTACAGCCAATGGCGTACAGCTCCGTTTTCATGTTTTTTTAACATGTTTTTCACAAACATTTTCACACGCTAGGAGTATAGGAATACTTCAATTTGGTTCGTCATGATCTGTAGATGTGATTGGCCCCCGAGCACCCCTGGGTAAATTACCGTACAGCCAATCACAATGCGTACAATGCGTGACGTCATTGGTAAGAGAAGGCCCCCGAACCTCTATGCCCCGAACACATATGGTACCGACACCGGACAAAAAGACGCAGGCACGAAACACACTACCAATAGAAATACATTTTTTAAATCGTTCTGTGTGACACGACAAAAAGGGGGAAATTGTGTTGGTGAACACGAATCAATAGATTACATTAATTTCGTGACTATAACACAAAATGCCGTGAGACTGGGTATATTTAATAATTCTGTTGAGTGCTGTGGTGAAGATGCTCTGCTATGAGGAACTACGAAAAAGAAAAATATGAGCCGAACGGACTAAAGCTCATGAAGACACTTTATAATATCTCTCACCGACAGAAGACTGAGGTCCACAGTGCTGACATTTAGAAACACTAGTTAACCAGAGACCAACTCAGTTAACCTGTCAGTGTGCTGATTAGCTAGCAAACATTAGCTATTTAGCTAGCGAACGTTAGCTATTTAGCTAACGTTTGCTAGCTACATAGTTTTCTAGCATGCTACCATACCTTCCCATCGAACAAGCTAGCTAGCAAATGTTAGCTACCCATCTAGCTATCTCCAAATGAGTGGCTAACTTACTGACCAAACTCAGTTCAGTCAATGCCTAGTTAGCTAGCTTACCTTAGCTATCCATCTAGCTGTCACCAAATAGGTGGATCTCATCATTTAAATTTGAATTATTATTTTGTTTGTTTGTAGCCTTTATTTAACCAGGTGAAGCCCCTTGAGATCAAAAGATCTCTTTTTCAAGGGTGACCTGCACCCAGCCTATGGTAAGACTTGCAGTGTAGACCTGTGTTCAGGCAGTGCGAGTAATTATAAAAATATACTTATATATATACTACAAACACAACTGATTATAAAAAAGAAAAAAATACTAAATATGAAAAGTTTTCCGCCCGACAGCAACAATAAACTATTCCTTCATCATATTTCATAGTTTGACAGCTCTTCTTTTAGTAAACTAATGTTACACTAAAGCCACCCGTTGACTCTTCCTCGCCTCCAATCTATCCTCCGCCTGCTTGCTTCCCTCTCTGACCCCGAACACAAGGCTGGAACCATGTGAAGTTGGTTGGGTCCAACCTGGACCTGCGTAAGGTGTCGTGGAAAAAGCGAGTGGATGTCTTCCGGCTCAGCACTGACACCGAGGCCAGCTCCGACAGCGAGGCCCCCCGCCAAAACTACACCAAAACACCGCGTCCAGGTGAAGACCCTCAGGCCGCAGACAGAGAAACAGCATGGCAGCTCTAATGCACGAGCGGCAGCCAGCGGGATCAGACATATCCACATGTGGCTGATTCATTTCGGGCTTCAGTCCCCAGAGAGGAGCTCTGGCATCAACTGCCCCACCTCCAGTTGATGATCGGGGGCAGGCTTTTCTGTCTGTCCTGAGGTGGCGATCTGGAGGCAGCTTGATGTGTGTGTGTGTGTGTGTGTGTGTGTGTGTGTGTGTGTGTGTGTGTGTGTGTGTGTGTGTGTGTGTGTGTGTGTGTGTGTGTGTGTGTGTGTGTGTGTGTGTGTGTGTGTGTGTGTGTGTGAAAAGGCTAAGTTACTGCGCGGCTGAAAGGAAATATTGGCTTCTGAATTAAATACAGTCTCGTTTCTGCAGGGCAGTTTCAGTGACGGCACCTTCTCCTCGCAGCTGTTACGTGTTTTTTCTTGTTTGTATTTTATGTTCTGATGCAAAGCACCTTATGAAGTGTCCTTGTTAGCATTTAGCAGGTTCAACACATCAGTTTTCCACATTGAAAAGTAAAAGCAGCAACACTTTAGATCTGTAGATGAAGACATGTGGATGTCACCGACTACAGACAAAAAACGTTAAAACTACAAAAAAAGAAAATGCTAAATAATCGACTTAAATATTTTAAATCTAGGTTTTATTTTTTTTAGTAAGACAGAATGAGTGCATCTGATGTCAAAGTTAAAAGGCGTTATACAGTTTGTTTTATTATTCTCATAGAAATAATGCAACTCAACCTGTTGCGCACTACGAAGTTGGTTTTTGCCTTCATTAGGAGGGCAAGAGCTTCAAAAAACTGATCTAGTTTTAAGTAAAATCAAGCTGAAATCAAGTTTTCCTGAGCAACTGCTGTAATACTGTAGTTTCTCATTTGAATAAGTGCTATATAAACAATGTATGTTTATTATCAACCACACAAGATATGGTTTGAACCTTCATTGCACAACATTAGACTAATATAGCCTAAAATCTAGCGTAAAATGCTACACAGAATATTTGTTATTTTGTAGTACATCATAGTTTCTGTAACTCCCATAGGACTGGAGTCTGCTGCTGCTTCCTCTTCAGGTCTGGCCTGGTTTTTCGGTGCTTGATGTGTTGATCCAATGCTAACCGCTAAACGTGCTACCTTCTGTACTATATATCATCTTCACTATGTCCACAGATTACAACATGAATGGAAAATGGGATTCGAGCTTCCAGTTCCCGGGAGGTTCAGCATCTCGAAATCTGTCGACTTCTTCCTCTCCGAGATCAACTCTGAGCACCAACTACAGAGCAGGGGGGGGCAGCTCCTTCACCACAGAAACATCCACCAGCTACATGAGCAGCTCAGGTACCAACATTATATCATTATTAACCTGTTAAGCCCCAAGGTCCCCGCCGGCGAGTACTTTATTTTTTTTTTCACGACACTGTGTCAATGTTTAAGAACCTATTAATGTGTTATACCAGATTAACGGGAATAATCTCAGCTAATTGACGATACAAACCATTTTTACCAAAACAAAACACAAGTCTGATAAGAAGCATCTAAATGACCCCTGAGCGAAAAACGCTAACCTATTACTGCACCGAAAATCACTCCTAGCTCCCTTATTACTTATCCTAGGTGCACATCCAACACATCGTTTATGATCGCAAGGAGACACAGAATCTAACAGTGCACCTCAACACTGAAAGATACAAACTCGCGACGTTATCAACAAAAACGTACATCAAAACAAGTGGCGCTAGGTAGCCCACAACGCTAACATGGCTAACCTTCGTCTTTGTCTGGTCAAAACTGGTCTTCAATGGCATTAAAACGATCAAAACGATGCTGTAGTTAACCCATAGGTTAATCCAATGTGACTGCGTCCCCTTTGAAATGTTCTGATAATCCATAAGCAATAAAACAGCTTTTCCGTTGCTTGATATCAGAGCAAGATATTTCTCCCCTCTGCTGCAAGCTAGCATGCGCGGAGAGGCTACCTTTTTTTTTAACATGAGTGTGTGCGGGACGATTTCCCTTGGATTCTATTGGCTCTGACGGTCAGAAAGAGACGTCACATGTAAAAATCGAACAAGGGGGGCTAGAGATAAGGAAAATCCACCCAAGATGTATTATTTTTCTAAATCCGTCTAAAAAGGTCAAATATCACTTGTTTTGCATCAATCTTGATACTTATACCAGATACTTATTATATGTTGTACTTTGGATTCCTAAAGCTCTTAGTCTACCTTACCATCATCCAAGGTTAGTTTTCACTATAAGTACAACATATTTTTTTGACGGACACTATAATTTACAGTTTTTTACCATGTTCAATCTGAATTTTCTTTAAAATAAAAACATCTATATTGATTCTGACTTTTCTACATCCAACTCACAGGTTTATCATTACTTTGAGAACAAATATTATTAATTTAACCTTTTTAGAAGATATGGTCATTTGTTCTGGGAAAAAAACTACAGTTTAAATAAGTTAAATTCTGAAAGACAAAAATCTAATTCTGAAAAAAACGAATCGCTTCAGTAACTTTAAAACATATTATTTGTACATTTCCGTTGACTTAAATAGAACAAAACTTGGTCATAAAGTTGTCCATAAGCATGTGCACAACATATATTAGCATGAACCCAATACCCCCATCTAATGAAACAACACCATGTCTCTTAAACGTGTGAATCACCAACACTTCTGCAGCAAGTTCATGCATTTATTCCAGTTTTTATTTATCCTTTCTCTTGTAGGAGGCACTCGTAGGACTGACATGACGTACGGAGTTGGAGGAGGAGGAGGAAGTCTAGGAGGTCTAAGTGTTGGAGGAGGAGGAGGAGGAGGAGGAGGAGGAGGAGGAGGAGGGTACAGTGTAGGAGGAGGAGGAGGAGGAGGAGGAGGAGGAGGAGGAGGAGGAGGAGGAGGAGGAGGGTACAGTGTAGGAGGAGGAGGAGGAAGTCTAGGAGGATTAGGAGTTGGAGGAGGAGGGTACAGTATAGGAGGAGGAGGAGGAGGAGGAGGAGGAAGTCTAGGAGGATTAGGAGTTGGAGGAGGAGGGTACAGTGTAGGAGGAGGAGGGTACAGTGTAGGAGGAGGAGGAGTCCACACTTCAGAAGTCATCATGAGGAAGCACTCGGAGCACCGGGCCTACACCGAGGAAAACATCCGAGACTCCATCGTGATGGGAGACTTGTCCGGAAAGTTCCCAGATCTAGGTACGTCTTTTTAGACTTTTATTCCAAAGGACACACTCTGGCCTCGCTGAACTCCACCTCTCAGTCATCAAGCAGGATACATACTTCCATACATTAAATCTGTGGAGCACGAGGTGTTGCTTTAGTACTGTGAGCAGTGCTTATCTTGCTTGAGAAGTGGAGTCCAGTGAGGCCAGACAAGTGAAAAGGTCAAGCCTTCTCAAGGGCTACGAAGGAAGGATGAACATCTCGGGAAATGCTTACTGCAATATGGGAAATAACCAGAAACAGAACATTTTAAAATAAAAGATGGTGGGGATGGTTTGCAAAGCGCATGATTAGGTTGGACATGTGTTAGCAGGTTTGGGGCTGTTGGCTGCTGATTTGTTGCAGGAGCTATGCTGACTATCGCTGTTTCTCCCTCCCTTTGTATTCCATCCTTACCTCCTTCTACCTTGCTCCCTCCATCTTCTTCCTTGGCTTCCTCCTCTGCTCAATGCGCCATCAGGTGGTTTCGGCTACAATGCGTCGCAGAGCAGCTCTCAGTTCAGCTACAGCCTCTCTCAGGGCTCCAGAGCTCGGACCGGGTCTTCAGACGTCAACGAAGCGCTTTATAGTCTGGACAGGGTGCTGCAGGGTGAGTCTGCAACGCATGGGTGTGAAATGCTCTGCTATCGTCTTCATAGATCGTGCAGGAATTGTTGTTTTCTGCAAAGATCCAACGGAAAGATCCCATTGAACCAGGGAGATGCTGCCTTCAGGGTCCAACACCGAAATAAGAAATCCATTTACCTGTGTCTTTCTGATCTCCTCTTTAAAGGTCTTGCCACTAAAAACACATTTTATTTGTATACAATACAATAGAAAGCACTTTAAAACCATCCAGACCAAAGTGCTGTACAGTCAAACAAACAAACAAACAAACAAACAAACAAACATCACACATCAGAGGTGGGAAGTAGTGGAGTACAAATACTTTGTTACTGTCCTTACTGTAAGTACATGTTTCTGGTATCAGTACTTTACTCCAATACTTGTTTTTCTGACGAGTTCTTACTTTCTACTTCTTACATGTTGAACTCAAATACCTGTACTTTCTACTTCTTACACTTTGAACCCAAATACCTGTACTTTCTACTTCTTACATGTTGAACTCAAATACCTGTACTTTCTACTTCTTACACTTTGAACCCAAATACCTGTACTTTCTACTTCTTACATGTTGAACTCAAATACCTGTACTTTCTACTTCTTACACGTTGAACTCAAATACCTGTACTTTCTACTTCTCACATGTTGAACTCAAATACCTGAACTTTCTACTTCTTACATGTTGAACTCAAATACCTGTACTTTCTACTTCTCACATGTTGAACTCAAATACCTGAACTTTCTACTTCTTACATGTTGAACTCAAATACCTGTACTTTCTACTTCTCACATGTTGAACTCAAATACCTGTACTTTCTACTTCTCACATGTTGAACATCAAATACCTGTAACTTTCTACTTCTCACATGTTGAACTCAAATACCTGAACTTTCTACTTCTTACATGTTGAACTCAAATACCTGTACTTTCTACTTCTCACATGTTGAACTCAAATACCTGTACTTTCTACTTCTCACATGTTGAACTCAAATACCTGTAACTTTCTACTTCTTACATGTTGAACACAAATACCTGTACTTTCTACTTCTCACATGTTGAACTCAAATACCTGAACTTTCTACTTCTTACACTTTGAACCCAAATACCTGTACTTTCTACTTCTTACATGTTGAACTCAAATACCTGTACTTTCTACTTCTTACATGTTGAACTCAAATACCTGAACTTTCTACTTCTTACATGTTGAACTCAAATACCTGAACTTTCTACTTCTTACATGTTGAACTCAAATACCTGTACTTTCTACTTCTCACATGTTGAACTCAAATACCTGAACTTTCTACTTCTTACATGTTGAACTCAAATACCTGTACTTTCTACTTCTTACATGTTGAACCCAAATACCTGTACTTTCTACTTCTTACATGTTGAACTCAAATACCTGAACTTTCTACTTCTTACATGTTGAACCCAAATACCTGTACTTTCTACTTCTCACATGTTGAACTCAAATACCTGAACTTTCTACTTCTTACACTGTTGAACACAAATACCTGTACTTTCTACTTCTTACATGTTGAACCCAAATACCTGTACTTTCTACTTCTTACATGTTGAACCCAAATACCTGTACTTTCTACTTCTTACATGTTGAACCCAAATACCTGTACTTTCTACTTCTTACATGTTGAACCAAATACCTGTACTTTCTACTTCTTACATGTTGAACTCAAATACCTGTACTTTCTACTTCTTACATGTTGAACCCAAATACCTGTACTTTCTACTTCTTACATGTTGAACCCAAATACCTGTACTTTCTACTTCTTACATGTTGAACACAAATACCTGTACTTTCTACTTCTCACATGTTGAACACAAATACCTGTACTTTCTACTTCTTACATGTTGAACTCAAATACCTGTACTTTCTACTTCTTACATGTTGAACTCAAATACCTGTACTTTCTACTTCATGGAAACATTCATTAGCTAACAATGACATTATTGTTCTATTGATATAACGGGAGGTCAGGTACTCTTTAAAGCAGCTGCTAGCTATGGGTACTTTTTACTGAAGTACATTTCAAAGCCTCCTTACTTTTACTTGAGTAAAGAAGTTTAGTCAGTACTTCTAATTTCACCAGAGTATTTTAAACATGAGTATCTGTACTTCTACTCGAGTACAGGATGTGTGTACTCTTGCCCTCTCTGGTATTCAGTGAGGTGTGTGTTTGTCTCTCTTCAGACGCTCGTGTCTCTCCAGGAGTCCCAGACACTCCCAGCCGACTCGTGTTTTCGGCTCTCGGCCCGACGGCCCTGAAAGTCAGCTGGCAGGAGCCTCACTGTGAGAAGGACATCATGGGATACTGCGTTCTCTACCAGCTGCTCAGTGGAGGTACAATAATGCTTAAAAATATGGTTTCCCTCTCTTGTATATCAGCATGTGAAGGACTCTGTTCAGGAGCTAGTTGATGCTCTGTATGTGATGACTACTTCCATTCTTGAGTGGATCAGCTGATTTCTGTTTCCTCCCCTGCAGGTGAGGTGAATCGCATCAGCGTTGGCAACCCGGCGGAGAACGCGGTGCTGATCCAGGATCTGCTTCCCAACCACTCCTACCTGTTTAAAGTGAAGGCTCAGAGTCAGGAGGGCTGGGGACCTGAGAGGGAGGGAGTCATCACCATCGAGTCCGCTGTGGACCCAAATAGCCCACTGTGCCCCATGCCAGGTAATTGCACAGTACATTTACAACAAGTACTGTACTGAAGAACTGTACTGAAGAACTGTACTGAAGTACTGTACTGAAGAACTGTACTGAAGAACTGTACTGAAGAACTGTACTTAAATGCAGTTTTGAAGTCAAATGGTGAGGAAAAAGTGAAATTAGAAGAACATAATCTGTGTTATGCTACAGTACTTTGTCTCTTCTGTGTTTTGGGGCCAACATCACTACATATATATTTTAGAGTTTTAGGCAAGCCGGCTTTATTTATATAGTACATTTCAACAACAAACATTTCAAAAAAGCATTCAGACATTATAAAAATAATATTTGTTAGTTTCATTTTATTTTAGTTTCAATGCTTTTTTCAAGGTTTTTAGGTCAGAAATTCTTGGATACCAAAAATTGTATACAGTAACTAGAAGTAAAATGTGTGTTTGTTGGCTGCAGGTTCTCCGTTCACCCTCAGTACTCCGAGTGCTCCGGGTCCGCTGGTCTTCACGGCTCTGAGTCCAGACTCTCTGCATCTCAGCTGGGACAAACCAAGGAAACCCAACGGAGACATCCTGGGATACATCGTGACCTGCGAGCAGCTGCACGGTGGAGGTGAGTCAAACCCTGAAGAACAAAGGGGAAATTCGGACCAAAAGTAAAAAAACGAATTCCCTATATTATAAAAAAAATAATAAAGTTATGAAAAAAGTGAAATTCTGAAAAATGTTGAAGTTCCAAGAAAAAAAAAAATCAAAATTATGAAGAAAAAAAAAAGTCCCATTCTGAAAATGAAATTTAATCATAACATTTTTTATCAAATTACAAAAACGAAGTCAATTTACAAGAAATTCTAAGAAACAAATACAAACTTATGCAGTTAGTTATTCCATTTGTTCGGTTCCCATTTCTCTCTGTTCTGAAGCACATGTTCTGTGTTGTTCCTCCAGGAGACATCCGCTCCTTCCAGGTGAAAGGAGAAAGCTCTGAGACGAGTCTCACCGTCCCGGACCTCACGGAAAACGTCCCGTACAAATTCAAAGTCCAGGCTCGAACCACACAGGGCTTCGGACCCGAGAGGGAGGGCATCATCACCATTGAGTCTCAGGACGGAGGTGAAACACCTTAACATTGTATTACTTCAGTTTCAATGTCCACAGAAAATGTCACAGAAAATTGTTCGTGTACAGTTTTATTATTATGCTTATTATGCTGCTGTGTTTATTGTATCTTTGTAACTCTGGCACAAGAATTTCCTTCGGGATGAATAAAGTCATATCTTATCTTATCTTAGACATGAAATACAAAATATATTTATTTTTTAACTCATCGCTTTCTTTTTCCATTTAAAAATGAAAGGGTTCAAAAAGATTAGATTATTCAATCCACTCAAAATGTCATCCAAATCACTCGTTTTACAAACTTCCTGCAGTTATTGTAGTTTATCAGTTGTTAAGCATTGCATATGCTATGAAATATCCATAAAATATGTCACTTAGTTAGGGGTAAAGAGGTTGGGAACCACTTGTCTAGTGCATTAATGTAATCTAAGTATTTATTTCCTTCCTGTCTCCTTATAGGCGATATGTCTCAGTACGACAGCCAGTCGATGTCGAGGAGAGAAGTTTTCCAGTTGCCGACAGATGTCAGTACTCTGACCAACGTCTCGCACACCATGATCAACGACCCCTACTACTCAGGTACAAATGAACACTCTGAAATAAAATTGTATGTATCAATCGTATGTTAATTATACACTGAAACTTTCATGTGTTTTAAAAAAAAAAGGACTATTGGTTACCTATATTTTACACTTAATAATACACATACCATTCGGATCATCGGAATAATCTCACCATTACACAACATCACGGTCACATGACTTTACGTCACCTCCGCTAAGCTAAAGGTGGCTAATGTTGGGCTATAAAGGAACTACAGCACGGTCACATGACTTCATGTCACCACCGCTAAGCTAAAGGTGGCTAATGTTGGGCTATAAAGGAACTACAGCACGGTCACATGACTTCACGTCACCACTGCTAAGCTAAAGGTGGCTAACGTTGGGCTCTAAAGGAACTACAGCACGGTCACATGACTTCACGTCACCACCGCTAAGCTAAACGAGGCTAATGTTGGGCTATAAAGGAACTACAGCACGGTCACATGACTTCACGTTACCACCGCTAAGCTAAAGGTGGCTAACGTTGGGCTATAAAGGAACTACAGCACGGTCACATGACTTCACGTCACCACCGCTAAGCTAAAGGAGGCTAATGTTGGGCTATAAAGGAACTACAGCACGGTCACATGACCTCACGTCACCACCGCTAAGCTAAAGGAGGCTAATGTTGGGCTATAAAGGAACTACAGCACGGTCACACGACTTCACGTCACCACCGCTAAGCTAAAGGAGGCTAATGTTGGGCTATAAAGGAACTACAGCACGGTCACATGACTTCACGTCACCACCGCTAAGCTAAAGGTGGCTAATGTTGGGCTATAAAGGAACTACAGCACGGTCACATGACTTCACGTCACCACCGCTAAGCTAAAGGTGGCTAATGTTGGGCTATAAAGGAACTACAGCACGGTCACATGACTTCACGTCACCACCGCTAAGCTAAAGGTGGCTAATGTTGGGCTATAAAGGAACTACAGCACGGTCACATGACTTCACGTCACCACCGTTAAGCTAAAGGTGGCTAATGTTGGGCTATAAAGGAACTACAGCACGGTCACATGACTTCACGTCACCACCGCTAAGCTAAAGGTGGCTAATGTTGGGCTATAAAGGAACTACAGCACGGTCACATGACTTCACGTCACCACCGCTAAGCTAAAGGTGGCTAATGTTGGGCTATAAAGGAGCTACAGCACGGTCACATGACTTCACGTCACCACCGCTAAGCTAAAGGTGGCTAATGTTGGGCTATAAAGGAACTACAGCACGGTCACATGACTTCACGTCACCACCGCTAAGCTAAAGGAGGCTAATGTTGGTCTATAAAGGAACTACAGCACGGTCACATGACTTCACGTCACCACCGCTAAGCTAAAGGTGGCTAATGTTGGGCTATAAAGGAACTACAGCACGGTCACATGACTTCACGTCACCACCGCTAAGCTAAAGGAGGCTAATGTTGGTCTATAAAGGAACTACAGCACGGTCACATGACTTCACGTCAACACCGCTAAGCTAAAGGAGGCTAATGTTGGGCTATAAAGGAACTACAGCACGGTCACATGACTTCACGTCACCACCGCTAAGCTAAAGGAGGCTAATGCTGGGCCTGATAACGTTTAGTCGTCTCATTTATACACTTGTTAGTAACCGCCTTTTCTTAAATCCAACAGTGTCACATTTTTTAAAAAACATCGATTTCCAGAATTCTTAAAATGCTGACTAGTTTCCAGGTTTTAGGACTCATTCAAACAATCCCATAAAACTCACCTTTTCACTCTTGCGCTCCACTCCTAATCAACGAACCCCTCGCCCTTATTCCACCTAGCTTAGCACTTTTTACTTGATATTTTTCTCCTTTACTTTCTTGTAAAGCGCTTTGAGCACCAGGAAAGCGCTTTATAAATCAAATGTATTATTTTAATTATTATTATTATTCCTGCACCACTCTTTAATAATAATGCTATTTTGTTCTAGGTGACGGCATGATGACGACCACGCAGCACATGGAGTCGAGCGGCATCGTGACCCGGCAGGTCACCAAGGAGGTCGTTCAGAGGAGCGTCATGGGAGGAACCACCGTCACCAAGAATATGTTTTATGAATCTTAATAACCCAACATTTCACAGCCAAAATAAGTCAACATGATGAGGAATCATATCTGAGATTCTCTTTTACAAAGAGCGCTCATACATTATCAGTGTATATCTTTATACCTGTGTGTTTAAGCGAGGCTAAGGGACCAAAACATGTTTGTTTTTTTTAAATAGTCGTCTGTTACAAACGGTTGCTACTTTTCCATCAATTTCCACATTTTCTTTCACTGCTGCTTTTGATTTTATTTGTGGTTTCTCTGGGGCTTGGATTAATGCAGTAATCAAACTGAATTAATCCAAAGTGACCTTGTCCCACCCTGTCTTTACGAGGCATTCAAAAGTATAGTCTGTTTAAGATGCATCTCTTTGCAGATGGTTAATCATTATTTACCAAAATGGTCTTATCCTGAGTATTAAAGTGGTTTATCTGGGACTTTTGTGCATAGATTTGTATTATATTAAAAGTGCGTTTTTTTCAAAGCATATTTAATACTTTACAAGATTTTTACTTAAACTTTCATATGTAGCCTAAATACTAGTGGGCTTCTTATCCACACAATAACAACATATGTAGAAGTGAAGTAGCTGGGATCATGGGAGTTTCTAATGAATTGTCTCTTCTGAAAAAACACTGAATAAAACAGTTTTAAAGCACATTCAGTATTTCATGGAGGCTTCGAGCTAAATGCTAACGTTAGCTCAGCCTTGTCTGTTTCTCCGATAACGTATGATCCGTATGTTCAGAAGTTGTTTTTATCAGGAGTCAAATTATCCTTACAGGTCTCTTCCTCTCGCGTTAGTTATTAAAACAGTTGAAATACAGAATAAAGCAGTTTGTTTTCGATTCAGTATTTCCATGGTGGACAGGAAGGTGGAGAGGCTACGAGCTAAATGCTAACGTTAGCTTAGCTCTGAATACTTAAGATCCAGACATTCAGAAGTATTTTTCATCAGAAGCCAAATTATCCTTACAGGTTTCCTCCTTAGTTATTAAACCTATTGAAATACAGAATAAAGAAGTTTGTTTTATATTCAGTCTTTCTCCGAGAAGCTATGAACTAAATGCTAACGTTAGCTCAGCCTGTTTCTCTGAAAACGTATGATCCAGATGTTCAGACGTTTTTTTAATGAGGAGCCAAATTATCCTTACAGCTCTCCTCCTCTCATCTTAGTTATTAAAACAGTTGAAATACAGAATAAAACAGTTTGTTTTAAATTCAGTATTTCCAGGGTGAACAGGAAGGTGGAGAGGCTACGAGATAAAAGGCTAATGTTAGCTTAGCCTGTTTCTCTGACTCCTTAAGATCCAGACATTCAGAAGTTTTTAATCAGTGGCCAAATTATCCTTACAGGTCTCCTTCTCTCACAAACAAGCAGCCCCAGTGATTACAACCAGTAAGAATACATAATATACTAGTTTAAAATCGCTGTTTCCCAATGCAGTTTGGCTGTAGCTAACGTTAGCTCAGATTCTTTCTCTGATCACTTCCTATCCAAACGTCCCATGTATACAATCATTCATTTGGTTAAAATATATAGTTAAAAAGCACCAAGATATTAAAAGTGTTTGGTAAGAATGTGGCTTAAACTGGATAGAAAGTCAACCTATGACAGCTTCTGCAGACTCATGCTCAAAGAGGAGAGGAAACACCCAAATAGCCTCATTAAAATTATTATTTCTTTGAAAACAAACAAGTCCAGTGGTTTTTAAACATTTTAATGCAGACATTTTATAAATTATACCTTTAAGCAGATTGACATTAAATGAAATGCCAAATAAAGACATATATAGGCCTATGCTCATTTCCTGCTGACACGCATGATTTTACAATACAAACAAATTATCAAAAATCTTTTGAATATAACATTTTTTGTTTTTTAAAGATGTTTTATACTTAAAAAACGTGGTATAGACTGCTTTAAGTTGATATGCGTTCTTACTCTACAAGGCTTTTGTATTTTAAATAGATAAGGAATTTTAGAGACATGGTATGTAACGACGGAAAGATTGTATTTGCTTCTACTGTATATTGGCTTCACATTGATGGTTGAAAGGGATTCTGTAAACATATTTTGAGAGGATATTTCATTAAGAAAAGTTGATGTGGACACATGTTTGAATATTTCACCAACTCTCAGTTTCATTTAACAACATGCATGACTTACCTTTAAACAGTTGAGCACTTTTTTGCATTTTTTTTTTTCTCTATTGCAAAAAAATAAAGATTTTAAACAAAGTGTTAATTTATTGAAGTTTTGAGGACTAATAGCTGCACGCAGTAACATGGACATTAACACAGCTGCAGAAACAAGGCTGACAAATGTTGCAGGAGAATACACTCTTCACATGCGTCTGTAATTATCTGCACTGAGGCTCTTCAGTAGCTGCTTGCGTTATTCTGCATCTCTAAAGAAATACAAAAAGCAATAATTAAACACAAGTGGCATAAAGACCTTGCAGCTACAATCTTGGTGTTATGTTTTCACTGAAAAGGGAACAAAAGGTGTATCCTTGTGGTTCGAGAAACCTTTTTCAAAGCTTAATGGATAAAAAGATGTCCTTCCAGGTAAAGACAAGGCTGCTTTTTAGAGGATTTGAACTCGGCTGCTAATCAGAAGTCAGCATTATATTAAAAAAAGGTTGAAGCTAGTTAAGTTGAACGGTTCCATGCAGAGGAAACGCAGCGTTAATCAGAAAAAACAAGAATCGTATTCACTAGCAGCCGACCGCGATCCCCCTGCCATCTGCAGACACACGCGTTAAATCATTGTATGTAATTGGTGTTAGTCCGAGTCATTTCGGTATCATTTTGATACATGTATTACAACAAAATCACTGCAAATCATGTTTATTTTGTTGTTGTGACGCTGGTAACCACAAATGATGCCGCAGGTCCAACTTCTGCGAGTAAAGCAAATCTTCGCTTCGCGTCCGATGGGAACGCTCCTTTAGTCCAAACCCAGCCATCAAGATTCGTATTCAATAGCAGCCGACCTCCATTCATAAAGTATTTTTTTCCCCCTGCCATCTTGAGGACACACTCGCTTAATCGTTGTATGTACTAATTGGTATCAGTCCGAGTCATTTCGGGATCATTTTGATACGTTCATTACAATTAGACCATTGCAAAATATGTTAATTAGTTGTTTTGGGAACGCTGCTTAAGTCCGAAACCAGCGCACAAGTTTTCGTACTCGCTAGCAGCAGAATCAAAGCACAATAAAAAGCGTTTGGTGGTTCAGGTCCAGAGGCAGGGCCCGGTGCAGAGGCACGGCTGCCGGACGTCAGCAGGCCGGATCACCAGATCGTTGACCACCTCCACCGTGCCGAACACGGGGAACAGCTCCTCCGTGAACGTGTCGTTGAAGGTGTAAAGGTGCGAGCGTTTCTCCACGTCGTAGAAGGACAGCTGGCCCTGCTCGTAGTCCAGGTAAACGCCCACTTTCCTGGGCAGTGGGATGGGGGTCAGGGGCGTCGCGGGCACCGTCAGCGCCTTCAGATCCAAACCCCTCTCCAGACGCAGGGTTAAATATCCCGAATCTGTGGTGAGCGATCTGTAACCCTGCCTCACCGCGGACGCTTTCGCCACGCCGAGCCTCCAGTCACGCTGCCCGACTTCCACCTGGAACAGAAACATATTACGCTCATTTACTTATGTTAGAAAAACATCCCTGGTCCCCGGCTCGAGCTTCATCTCAGGATCCATGTATCTGTGATCCTCTCCAGAAGGGAAGGAGTCATCACATACAGAGACTAGTTCCTGAGCAGTGTCCTTCACATGCTGATATCCTAGAGAGGGAGTCACACAGTCACAAGATGGAGGAACAGAAAGCAGTACTCAATGTTTACTTCAGAGTAGCTCCACGTCAGAAATGAGCATGCTTGATGTCTCTCTCCATAGAGGCTGAATCATCATGTTCATCACATAGCTATCATCTGCCTCAAGCAGTCCTGATGCTCTTCTGGGTCATCAGACATCCTGTCATGTTCACAGCTACAGTTGATACCTTTGTTAGCATGCTGCTCTCATGCTGGAAGAGGACATTTACTGTGTGATTCTTACTTGCTAATGTTTATTTTCAAATCTCAAATTTCAATTTCAAAGGTTTTATTGACATATGCACAAAGCTACAGTGTAGAAATGGCAATGAAATTATTCTGACCTGAGCTCCTACAACAATCCAACATGTATAATAAAATACAAAAATAAAAAGTAGTGCAAAAAGTAGAAAGTACAGGTATTTGTGTTCAACATGTAAGAAGTAGAAAGTACAGGTATTTGTGTTCAACATGTAAAAAGTAGAAAGTACAGGTATTTGAGTTCAACATGTAAGAAGTAGAAAGTACAGGTATTTGAGTTCAACATGTAAGAAGTAGAAAGTACAGGTATTTGTGTTCAACATGTAAAAGTAGAAAGTACAGGTATTTGAGTTCAACATGTAAGAAGTAGAAAGTACAGGTATTTGAGTTCAACATGTAAGAAGTAGAAAGTACAGGTATTTGAGTTCAACATGTAAAAGTAGAAAGTACAGGTATTTGAGTTCAACATGTAAGAAGTAGAAAGTACAGGTATTTGAGTTCAACATGTAAGAAGTAGAAAGTACAGGTATTTGAGTTCAACATGTAAGAAGTAGAAAGTACAGGTATTTGAGTTCAACATGTGAGAAGTAGAAAGTACAGGTATTTGAGTTTAACATGTAAGAAGTAGAAAGTACAGGTTTTTGGGTTAAAAATGTAAGAAGTAAAAGTAAAAAGTGGTCAGAAAAATAAGTAGTGGAGTAAAGTACTGATACCAGAAAAATGTACTTAAGTACAGTAACAAAGTATTTGTACTCCACTACTTCCCACCTCAATGATTCATTCTTTATTCACGTTTGATAAATAGATTCCCGCCACACACCTCCCAGTAATGGCGTCCCGAGGTGAATCCCTCCTGGCCCGCGGAGCACCACCAGCCGTTGAAGCGCCACTGGCACCGAGGAACGTCTCGATGTTCGAGGCCGCAACGCATCCGTTTCTTATCGCTGGAGATTATCAGGTCCGGGTTCGCCGAGTCCGAGTCAAGCTTCACTTCCTCTGTGGGAGGAAACACAAAAGAATAAATAAACGTATTCTCTGTGTATTTAAGATATTTACATTTATGGCATTACTAATGCTGTACAGCGGTTCCCAACCTGTGGGCCGCGGCCGCATTGCAAGTGGGCCGCCAAATAATTTGCAAAACATTCTGATTTGTGTGGAAACATTTTCATTATTAAGATTTATTTTTATTCGAACCTTCTTTCCTTTCTCTTTCTTGATCGTCCTTAGCAACGGTCATTACAGTCCTTAGCAACGGTCATTACAGTCCTTAGCAACGGTCATTACAGCCCTTGACAGCGGTCTGTTCTACTGGATTAACAACGTGTCACATGTTCTGAATCGACCAATCAGAACTTTATTTAGCCTTAGGAATTGTTTATGGTTGAATGTCGGTCGCGAACATTTTTTAGATTCTTAAGTGGGCCCTGAGTGGAAAAAGGTTGGGACCCGCTGCTGTGGTACATACTGAACCTTCTGTATTTATATAGTACATCAGTTCATGCACTTATATGCACTCCTTGTTAGATGCTAACTACATCTCGTACCCTGCCAAACGACAATAAAGTTGAACCTAATCTAATATAAATCTCTTTCTTGGTGTTAAAATGTAAAGCAAATAAAAAAAAAGTAGTAGTGGCAGCTTTAAAAATACACAACATTGTTTGATTTATTTTAATATCATTATAAAAGTGGTTTATTTTGGGACTTTTGTTTTGACTTTATTATTACTATTATATACCTTAAACAGATTCATTTGAAGCACACAGATTGCTTTAAAGTGTTTTCTTACCTGCCGCATCACAAATCCAGTTCCACACTGTGAGGAAGAGAAGAAGTCTTTAAAGCAAGAGAATAATAAATATGTTTTATACTCTCAACATTTCAAACACCCGTGTAGCTGCAAAGATGAGTTATTAACTAATAAATCAACCACCAGCTGTTTTAATAACTACCTGCCTTGTGATATATATATATATATATATATATATCACACCACAGGGGAGGTTTTTGGCCCACTTCATATTATCGTCATTTTGTTTATTGCCTAGTTTTGGTGTAAAAAGCTACATAAAAAACATTACAATGGAAAAACAAGTGCAAATATTGAAAGAAAATGTTAATAAATACAAAAAGTACAAATACTACTTAAAACAACAAGTGTAAAAGAAATCCTAATATGAAGCTGCTCAGCGATGGAACTCAATCCCACCTCCAATCAGAGACCAGTCCACATTCACTTTATTTAAATCAAAACTCAAAACCTGGTTCGTGAGGAATCAGCTCTGCCAGCACCGACCCGATCTCCTGCTCCGTACAACCCTCTGTGTTTTAACATGTTCTTTTGCTTTGTTTTAATGTTCTGTATTTTAAATTGTTTTATTTAAGTATCCCAGTAATGTCAGTTGCATGTTTTAAATGTATTGTATTTACTTGTTTAAAATGAAATGTGTTTTAGGTTGACTTTTAAAATCTGTCCCGGGACTACAGGTGAAAAATAGCCTCTTGAATAACTCTGGCACGTTTACAGAAATGTTCATTAATGTCCCCGTTAAATAAATGAATAAAAAAATATATATATATATATATCGCAAAAAATACAATAAAATATTACAAATTACTATGAAAAAAAACACGTAAAATATATCATTACCATTGAAGATTTAAAGGTGTTCTACTGTGCCTCAATGATAAATAACAATAACCAATGTTGGAGCAGTGTGCAGAGATGCATCCCTAAAGATGTGCATTCTTTAACACATCATTAGGGTAAATATAATGTGATACACGGATGATTTAAGATCACGTAACTCCAGTCGCTGCGATTTAATTTCAGGATAATCCCATCCTTCACGACAGTTCCTACTCACCGTTGTGGGGGATGTATCGTGCAGCGTCTGCAGGAAGAAAGACATCATTACAATCATCACTTTCACAAAGCCTTTCATCGATCCCGATTGGCTGGAAGCAGCTCGTCAGGTTCGTCCTTTCATCGGGAGACGTTCATTAAGCGTGGCTTTTTACTCAGACACTTTGCAACGCACTCACCGGTCTTCTGGCTGCGCTGCTTCCTCACCAGCCACTGCTTCGTCACGTCCTCCTGAAACATATTAAGAAAACGACATTTAAATAATATATTTAATTTATATAGCGCTTCTCATCTGCCAAGACAAATCTCGAAGTGCTTAAAGATATGGTTTGTGAAATTCAAACGTTGTGCGCACACTTCAGGGACAGGGAAACGTCCAGACTTGATCAATTACGTACAAACTATGTATTTTTGAGGAATTAATGGAAAAAGTTAAAAAAAAAACTCTGAAATGTTGATTTTGGGCGATCGAGTCTTTGGGACTAAATCTCTGCACACTACTCCTCTTCCATTCATAGGATTATTTAACATTTCTGTACTTTTTATCTTTTAATAATACATTTATTTTGTATTGTATGATTTCTTTTATACTAGCTATTTAAAAAATTGTATTTTATTGATTTATTTGTAATACTTGCTCTTAGTTTTCCATTTGACCTCACTGTGTTTATATTTTGGACATTATACAACAAAAACTTGGCAATCAACCACATTTTCATTTAAATTCAGACTGATGACATGAGGTGCGAAATGAGGGTAAAATCGGAAAGATGATGAAGCAAAACTCTAAATTAAGCAATTAAATTAACGCTTATCTACCGTCTTATTCCCCCTTCAAAACGAGCCATGAAACCAAACTCTTAAACCTCAGCATGGCTTGTTAATGAAATTACTGCTCATCCCATCACTGGTGATCAAGGAGCAACCGTTAACGAGATGAACATTCAACACTAATCTAAACACGTTAAAGACTGACATCCAGACGGTTAGACGCCTGAACTTTGAAAGAACATCCATAACATTCATCTGGTTGCAACGTACTAATTATTTATCTAATACAGGGGTGTCAAACTCAATTTAATCGCGGGCCACATCAGCATTAAGGCTGCACTCAAAGGGCCGGTTGTAACTTATATATAAATATATGTATTACTTTACATGATTGCCTCTGCATTGGATTATTATCTGATAACTTCATGATTAACTACGTCTGAAAGCAGAAGCCTAGGGCAAATAATTGCAATTCTCTTCAGTGAGAATGTCACAAAATGATTTAAAAATTAAAGCTGGAAAAATAAATAAAAAAACAGAAGTGACATTTAAAAAAAAAAGTCAAATTCTGAGAAAAAAAGTCTAATTTGAGATGCATTCTGGGACATGTAGTTTATGGTGCTTCTGTAAATCATCATGTAACCGTATAATAAACATAGTATATTCTTTGCAAGCGCTTGTGGGGCCACATGAAATGAAGTCGTGGGCCGGATTTGGCCCCCGGGCCTTGAGTTTGACACCCCTGATCCAACATATCATATTCCATGTACTTGTATATAGACTCTCCTTGCACTATTTGAACTATCTTATTGTGTTGCACCGTGGGAGGAGCCTGTGACCTCAGATGTTCATGACAATAAAAGCCTTGGATCTTGAGACCTTGAGGGGGCTGTCTGCGTTCATCACGGCCAGGATAAGGAGCTCCATGGCGGGCAGCAGGTTTTGGAGGCGGCCCCTCTTCCACTGGAGCTCCAGGTCGTCCAGAACCATGAGCACCGCTTCCCCCGGCCACACGGTGTTCTGCAAACAAAGTCCAGCGTTACTCAGCGCTTAATCCTCTTTGTGATGGAAACCTTTAACAGAACGGCGCAATCACTGAGAGAAAACGCTCGGACCCTTCAGAAGCACGCTCACGGTCTTTGAGCATGCTTTCTCTCACTGATTGTGCCGTTATGTCATTGCCATGTCTACACAGTAGCTTACGTGCAGATGACAATAAAACCTTTGAATTAGAATTGAAACCTGAGGTCTGCTTCTGATCTCTCGGGTCCAGTCCATGATGACTCGTTTGTGGGGCCCCATGTCTCCCTCCCCCCCCCGCCTCCAGCATGCAGAGGAGGTGTCCTCTCCAGTCCCTCTTCTCCGGTTTCTCATACTGGTTCACAGACTGGATGAGCCTCGGCTGGGGAGAGGAAGCACGAGGGCATCCATTCAAACAAACACAATCAACACACTCGCTGAGCGAGCGAGCGAGCGAGCCAGCCAGCCAGCCAGCGAGCGAGAGAGCGAGCCAGCCAGCGAGCCAGCGCGCGAGCCAGCCAGCCAGCCAGCCAGCCAGCCAGCCAGCCGGCGAGCCAGCCAGCCAGCGAGCAGCCAGCGAGCCAGCCAGCCGGCGAGCCAGCGAGCCGGCGAGCCAGCCAGCCAGCGAGCGAGCAGCCAGCGAGCCAGCCAGCCAGCCAGCCGGCGAGCCAGCCAGCCAGCCAGCGAGCCAGCAGCCAGCGAGCCAGCCAGCCAGCGAGCCAGCCAGCCGGCGAGCCAGCCAGCCGGCGAGCCAGCCAGCCAGCGAGCGAGCCAGCCAGCGAGCAGCCAGCGAGCCGGCGAGCCAGCCAGCCAGCCACCCAGCCAGCCGGCGAGCCAGCCAGCCAGCCAGCCAGCCAGAGAGCGAGCCAGCCAGCGAGCGAGCGAGCCCGCCAGCCAGCCAGCGAGCGAGCCAGCCAGCGAGCCAGCAGCCAGCCAGCCAGCCGGCGAGCCAGCCAGCCAGCGAGCGAGCCAGCCAGCCAGCCAGCCAGCCAGCGAGCGAGCACCCAGCGAGCAGCCAGCGAGCCGGCGAGCCAGCCAGCCAGCCACCCAGCTAGCATCCATCCATCCATCCATCCATCCATCCATCTCTATCCATCCATCCATCCATCTATCTATCATCCATCTATCCATCCATCCTTCTATCCATCCATCCATCATCCATCCTTCTATCCATCCATCCATCCATCCATCTATCTATCATCCATCCATCCATCTATCATCCATCCATCCATCCATCTATCCATCCATCCATCCATCCATCTATCCATCTATCCATCTATCTATGGGTGTAAATATTTCAATCATAAATCCGCCGCTAAAAAACTCCAAACTTTAAAAATCTGAAATCAAGGCAATGTAAGATAGTTTTTTGTGTGACAAAGTACGGCACTTTTCTTCTGTTTTAAAGCTTTTTCTTGATAGAATATTATAGCTTGAAACTTGATTTGAGTCACTCATTGCTCGAAACAACCAGCATGCTAAGAAGTGTCGTACCTTCACTCTCTTCTCCAGCACGGCAGCCCACTCCACGATGAAATCCCGACACACAGCGGGCGGCCAGACGTCCTCACTGGTCCAGACGTGGCTGAGGATGCTCGACCTCTGTTCAGAAGACATGCAGAACAGAGCATCTAGCAGTGTACTGCAGGTGCTTGTTTGTGTGGCGCAGAACGGAGGCAAAGGAGACGTTACCTGGCAGATTCTGTTGAGTTCTCGCGCTAACTCCATGATGAATAACTGGCTCTCCACCAGCGGCTCCTTCTTCTCCAGTTTCACTCGCCTACGAGACTCCTGGAGCAAAGAAAACACGATTAAAAAGGAAAGGATATATTACTTATCAAACATAGCCTATCGTACGCTATATGGACAGAACCTCATTCATTGACTTATGTATCGACCTCGATCCTGTTGAGCGGCTTTTTGTACGACGTATGGACATAAACGCAATTCATTTACGTTATCTTCCTTTTAAACGATGTATAGAAGTAGATTATTGCATGGATGTGACCAGGATTATAATATGGTCTCTAACTAACTATTATACAAATAAACTGCATTTAAATAGCACATTTTTATACAAGAAAGGACGCACCAACGTATAGCCAACAAATGTAATATACAGAAAGATTTTAGAATAATATTAATAATAATTTTAAGTGAGTTCCCAAATGTGCAGCATCTACATATCAGCACTGCAGCAGCTTTACTCTCTTTTACCATTTAGTAATGAATTTGAGATATAGTAAACTTAAACTAAAGTTGGACGTCTTGCAAAATGTAATTGCACTTTTTTCTGGGAAAGTGTATTTTCAAACAGGATTCACTTGAATACATGTATGAGCAGATCTAGTGCATGCAGCAGCAAGAAGAGCAGGTACCTAATAAAGTCCATCTACCTACCTACCTACCTACCTACCTGTCTGTCTGTCGGTCTATCCATCCATCGAACTATCCATCTAATCTAGCTGAGCGAGCCATCCATCCATTCCAGCGAGCCAGCGAGCGAGCGAGCCAGCCAGCGAGCGAGCGAGCCAGCGAGCCAGCGAACGAACGAGCCAACCAGCCAGCCAGCGAGCCAGCGAACGTAGCCAGCGAGCCAGCGAGCTAGCGATCGAGCCAGCCAGCTAGCGAGCGAGCCAGCTAGCCATCGAACGAACGAGCCAACCAGCCAGCCAGCGAGCCAGCTAACGAGCCAGCGATCTATCCAACGATCCATCCATCTAACTATCCATCTATCTATCTATCTATCCATCCATCCATCCATCTAACTAACTATCCAACCATCCATCCATCTAACTATCTATCCATCTAACTATCTATCTATCCATCTATCTATCTAACCATCTATCTATCCATCTATCTATCTATCCATCTATCTATCTAACTATATATCTATCCATCCATCTATCTACCTTGAGTCGGATCTTGATCTTCTTGGCCGGCTCGATGAGGAACTGCAGACATTCCTTCATCATGGTGGAGGCCGGAGAGATAAACCTGCGATGATAATAATACAAATAAAAAGTCTTCCGTGCGGAGGCAGCGACTGCATCGCCCACACAAACCCATGAGGGAGCAGAAATGTGTAATTGATGAGAGGTGGCAAAAGAACTGCAGAACTTTCATGATCACCGCTCTTATGAGGCACTTTATGTGAGGAAGAGGAGGAGGAGGAAGAGGAACACACATTGGCAGAAAAGAGACTAACCCACCCACGCATCACCACAATGTAAAAACATGGCAAAAAAGTTATTGCACAGCAACGGGATTTCCTGCCGGGTCGATGGCGATGCATCTTGATCACGGCCTTGAAATTGGAAATGTATTCCCAAGGAGGTCTGAGGCAGCCGCAGCATTTTATTAAAACACTGCGCAGGCAACGCTGGACCCCATTCCTGTGCATTCAGCAGTCCTGTTGGAGGCACTGAGGGATTTCCTGTTCTTTCTGAGGACGCCAAAGCACGCTGGCACTCACAAGGGCTGAGGAGAATATATGAGGGGGGGAGAACTTTGGCAAGGTGAACGCTTCCAAGCCGAGGCCAAATACCCAGAACGTTGACCTTTTAATGAGGGAGGAAGCTGGCCACTGTGTGCACTACTTACAAGAGGACAGCGTGGGACACTTTGCAGGGACTTGGACACGGATCTGTGGGTCCATATCAAGACGTATTCAATACAGATGATGCTCACTATATGCAACAACTTACAAGGGCACAATATGGGAAGGATTTCACAGCGTCTTTGGGTTCAGAAAAGCGCTATAGAAAATTAATATATTATTATTAAAGAAGCTGAGTTTTGGGTCCATATTGAGACGTATACAATGCACTGGTTAGCTTCCATAAGATGAGGAAGAAGTCTACTTTCAGACTAGTGGAAACAGAACATCCAAAATCCACATTGAGGAGCTGAATTTAATATCTTTAGTTTGTTTATTCTGCAGATTTCTACTAACTTCACCAATAGTTAGCGTGGCATAATGCATATTACACAGAGCATTTGAGATCACTTGTCACGCAAACACATTGCAATGCACCGCGAGCCTCCACAACAGTCTTCTCTTTGATTACTGGGGAGAAAACATCCAAAATCCACATTGAGCAGTTTATGTTAGTAACGCTGTGTACGTAGCTTTCGTGAGCCTCAAAGTTAGCATGACATAATGCCTCATTTGCAAATTAAAACATGACATTATTAACACTTTTTCACAGCTTTTCCAAAAGGTGCTTGAAGATAATGGACTTTTCCGGAGGCTGGGATTCCTCTCTTCCGAAACTGTTCCCAGAGGACACGGCACTCCCACGCTCCTTCATTACGAAAAACATGCAGAAAATGCAGTTTTTAAGGAAGTATGTTCTCCTTTAAAGAGTAAACAAAGAGATCCCCTTTCTAAAAACCAAGGGTCAACACACTAACACGATCATCTTGAACCTGGCTGTATCCAACGCTCACATTTCTGTTCTGAATGCATGCACTTAGCACCTTTTTAATGAGATTAAGCCTCATTAGCATATAGCATTTGAGAGAAGGTGTACTAATGACTGAAGACATCGCCCCCCCTCTCCAGGCAGGCAGAGGAAGGGGTTTGCGTTTGGCAGAGGAAGCAGCGAGGAGGTGGCATTAGACCCGATTAGAGAAAAGCCAGGCTTACCTCCCCTCTCCTCTGTAAGAACACCGAGAGTGACTTCTATTTCAGGAGCAACCTCTGCAGGGAAACATGCACACGATGCACAGCAAGCATGCTTAAAGGAGGCATACTCATTTATACTCCATGCATTCATGTGAGACAGCTGCATGACTTTATCAGGGTTAGAAATGTGTTTTATCCATGGGAGTTCCTCCGTTTTAGAAGGAAATAAATACAAATAAAAGGGTAACTTTTTATATAAACATAGTGATTTTATTTTAATATATAACAACAATAAATATATCAGTAATATAAATTAATTTTAAGGCACATTCTGGACAATTTAAAGTTCTTTACATAAGCATATAAATACAAATAAAAAATATAAAAAGAAAGACAAAATAATTTAAAAAAATCGATGGGAAACAGTTGATTTATTATAATAAAATATATGACATTATTATTTGCTACGTATGTTATGCTACCTAGTAATTCGTGCACATGAAGTTGTTTGCAGACTAATTATATTGTATTTAATTAGTCATTTTAAAGACATAAAGCGATTTCTTTCTGCCAAAATGGACGTTTCTTTAATGTAACACAAAGCCGAATCTCTTACCTTTCTATGGGGGAATGTTCCTGGTGTCTTTGCAGCAGCAGCTCGGAGATGTACTTTCTGGATTTGGTCTCATTTAGTGTTTCAGCTTCCTGGAGCTCGTGCAGCAGACAGGCACGCGCAGCTTCCTACACACCAACTGCGGCACGAGAGGCACAGCTCGCGCTCTTATATCTTATAGCTCTTATCTTATCCACTGAAGCTGCAGTTTCGCAGATTTATCGCGAGAGGTCGTTGTAGCTTCAACGAGACTGCCAACAGGTAGAAGGCTTGTTTGAGACATAGGTTTGAGATGAGCTGCGTCTCGCCTCGAAAGTAGACGAGAATAGCCGATTGCAGCCGGAGGGGGGGAGGGGGGGGGGGGGGGGGGGGTTACAGCTCGGAGTCGGCTTGACTCGGTTTGCAATGGAGGAAATTGCGTTGGCGTTCTTCGTTGCAGATGAAGTGGATGCAATAGAAATCCCATTATTATATCACTACAAATGAATGACTCAAGTGTCTGTTCCTTTGAAAACAAATCAATACAAGGGGGGTTGAATCCTGTAAAAGACAGAACCACTTATTACTTCAAAACTACTTCCGTCAGTGGTCTTGACCAGTTTGCATTTATGAAGAATGCACAAATGTGTTTAATCGTTAATGTCAGATATGCACTAAGTAAATACATTAGTTCCTGCTCAAGATTAGATTCAACTTTATTGTTATTGCACAGATTACAGGAACTGAGACAACGAAATGCAGTTTAGCTTCTAACCAGGTGCAACAAGCAGTGAAGTGAAAAGTAATGTACACAATCTACAGAATAAAAGATACAATGAAGTGAATGATGAATAAACAGTGAGGGGTATGAATACACTAGACACACACAGCAGCCTGTGAGCAGTATGAACAGTGTGTACTAATACACTAGATACACACAGCAGCCTGTGAGCAGTATGAACAGTGTGTATGAATACACTAGATACACACAGCAGCATGTGAGCAGTATGAACAGTGTGTACTAATACACTAGATACACACAGCAGCCTGTGAGCAGTATGAACAGTGTGTACTAATACACTAGATACACACAGCAGCCTGTGAGCAGTATGAACAGTGTGTATGAATACACTAGATACACACAGCAGCATGTGAGCAGTATGAACAGTGTGTACTAATACACTAGATACACACAGCAGCCTGTGAGCAGTATGAACAGTGTGTATGAATACACTAGATATATAAAGCATGAAAACAGTAAGCAGTGCAAGTATAGTATAACATATATAGATATTAATTTCATGATGATAAACATTGTGGAACAATGATGAATAATGTGAATGGAAGTGGCGACGTAAAACTGACACAAAACAACAACAAACGTTAGCCGGGCCAATTGGAGAGTTTCATCAGCAGCACGTGGTAAAACCCACCAATTTTCGAAAGGATTGGATAACAGCTCTTGGACGGAATTGGGTGGGGACCGAGGTCCGGAGTCTCCAGAAGTGCCTGCACCAGCAGCCATCTTCATCAACTACTGTAGCGTCACCTTGGATACGAGTCCAATCAACTCACAGACTGCCTTGGGCGCTGAAATGAGCGCCCTTTGACCATCAGATCTGACCACGCTGATTGGCTGAAATTATGTTTCGCCTGCATAGTTTTCAGGTCGCAACAGTCAGCAATTGGTTGGCTGCTGCACTTACTTGGGCTCTTTTGTCAGCGCCCCAGACGAGAGGGGGTAATGGTACACGGGCAAAGATTTCTGCGGCCAGGCAGGAAACACTTGACTTATCAGTAACTTATGACATCGTAACACAATTTTAAACGAGATTTTAATGTAGATTATACATTTCACTGATACCAACTATATAATATTTTACCATGACGTCCACTCATCTGTAGGCGTTCACTAGAACCACAGCGTTAATGGGTCGGAGAACCATTTCGTGCTAATGTCGCCCACTGACATTCGCATGAACGTACAGTCAAGGTGTTGCCGGCATCAAATTCAAAATGAGAGAATAATTTCAAGTTTTTTGATTTTCAAATCATTGTATTCTGTTTTTAGTTATGTTTTACACAACGTCCCAACTTCATTGAAATGGGGTTTGTATACAGTACACATTAATGTATGTATGGAACTATTAATCTCTCTGTATTGCTTTGGAGCAGATGGCTGGTGTTTCACATTTCACCTTTGAATAAGGTCATTTCTGGAAGCATGTTATGTAAGAAGTCGGCAGAAAAGACTATCAATCAGTGTCAGGGACGCATCTGCATATGACAGTGAATCATGAGTTCTGGGTATTTCATAATACGCTTATTTCCTTATCAATAACCCCCCCCCCCCCCTTTTTTTGATTTCCCCAGTTCTTTCCACCAAAGCAAGTGATGCTTAGAATGCGCATTGGGTTTGGATTCACAAAGTAATGATACGTACAGCAGTTTCCATGTTCTCATAAGGGTTGAATGCTTTACTCCTGTGTCTTGCTGTAAGCGACCTTGGGTCCCCTGAAAGGCGCTCTATAAATCTAAGTTATTATTATTAGTATTATTATTGCTTTAAACAATTTAGCTTTCATTGAGTACTCTGGGGAGTGGTGTTCACTGTACTCTGGTTAGAGTTCCCATTCATTGACATTGTGTGCAGTTATTGTCTGGTATGAAGCAGGTACACCTGTTGAACACCTGAGAGGTCAACATGTCCCAACTCCTCCCACTAAGGCAATGATGAAGAACTCTTGCTTCTTGGTCGCTCTAAAGCAGGCATCCTCAAAGTCCGGATTCTGGTCCGGATCCGGACCGAACCACAACTGTCTCTGGACTCTGAGCAAATTATACTTTTCATATGTATTATCTGTGTTATCTGCGAGACATCGCCACAACGCAACGAGTCAAAATGATCCGCTTTGTCCATAGACTACAAACAGCGCTCTGCATGTCCTGTTCCACTGTCTGTGTGTGTCTGTGTTTTCCCCCCAAACAATCTGCGAATCAGAGGCACAGTACGGCGGGTCTTCACGGAATGCGGGTGGGAAAAATGTCCGTGTCTCTTTCAACCTGTCTGATTCAGAGCGAGAGTTAACAGCTCATCTAGTTCCATCTGTACTGTAGCTAGTAGCCTAGTTTCACCGACCGGGGTGGCAACTGACACCCTAAAAATAGGCCTTGCCACCCAGCTTTGTTTTGAAAGAAAAGTTGTAGCTCATCGGACATTTATGAGAGAAAGTCTCTAATGTCCGAGTGCAAGTGAATGCAGCACAAGATGCACGTCATGTAACCCCTCCCCCGGTCCTGGCGCGAGCGTGGACATATGGCGGCGATTTCATTTGAACAGGACGGCGCAAAACGAGAAGCATTCGGACCCAAGCACTGAAGGAATGAGGTAGTTGCGGTCTGACAGAGTGCCTGTCAGTGTGGCTGCACTCAGCATTGAATCAAAACGCACTAAAGCTGTTGGTCTTAATAAGTTTGTGAGGCGTTTTGCTGAACAAGATGGTAATCGCGGCATTCAGCTTCATCAACTTGATGCTCTGCTCACGGACAGTTTTAAGTCCTGAGAAAGTCAAATAAGACGGTGTGTAAAACTTCACTGCCCAGCCAAGAAAAAGTAACCACTTTGATTTAACTAAGTTAGTAGGTAAGGGCTTTCCACTGGATAATAACTGAGTATAAAAGAATGCATGACTGAAGTGATGGAGACCATGTGAAGGCAAACACAAAGAGGAAATAACAGGTCAAATCAAGCAAATCCCCCTCTCAGATTCCACAGCAACCAGAAGAACATAAATACTGGCTGGTGATTTGATTCATCAGCTTTGTGATGGAATAAAAAATGCACAGGGCATTTCCTTAGCTGTGGGTGAGTCCGCTGACACCACTGACAATGCTCAGTTGCTGGTGTTAGTGAGTTTTTATGATGAGGCAAAGCGGGAGTTTGTTGAAGATGTGTTGGGCCTGACGAACCTCAGTGGAGACACAAGGGGGCAAGACATTTATAAAGCAATAATGGGAATGCTGAACGAAAAAGAGTGCAGCTGCCTTTATTCATACCTGCAGCTCTTACTCTGCGACTCTGAGGGGTCGAGCACAGACACAACAACAATGAAAACTGCTGCATAAATATAACTTTTGTTTTTGCAACCTCGTGTTAAGAATCTTGTTGCAATTGTTTAAAAGTTTGAATGACCGTAATAAACGGACCTTTGTCTTATTGAAACATTTATTTTGGACCTTTAAGATTTGTATTGAGTACCCCTGCTCTACACCTTCCCCTGCCGCCAAGCCTTCCTGGACTCCCCCGAGGTACGGACACGAACATGATCAAAACAATGTGTTTCTCACATATTGCGCATGTGCTTCTAACATGTTTCTCTCGTGTCCTGCAGCCGTTTCCCCAAAGACCACAAGTTGGACGAGTTCTGGATCGACTTCGACGTGGGCTCAGAGTGTGTGAGCTTCTTCATCGACAATCCACAGGTAACACACCTCCACAGCAGGAGAGGACTCTTTAAAGTAGAGACACTACATACTGATATACACCTGAACATCAGCAGGAGAGGACTCTTTAAAGTAGAGACACTACATACTGATATACACCTGAACATCAGCAGGAGAGGACTCTTTAAAGTAGAGACACTACATACTGATATACACCTGAACATCAGCAGGAGAGGACTCTTTAAAGTAGAGACACTACACACTGATATACACCTGAACATCAGCAGGAGAGGACTCTTTAAAGTAGAGACACTACATACTGATATATACCTGAACATCAGCAGGAGAGGACTCTTTAAAGTAGAGACACTACATACTGATATACACCTGAACATCAGCAGGAGAGGACTCTTTAAAGTAGAGACACTACATACTGATATACACCTGAACATCAGCAGGAGAGGACTCTTTAAAGAAGAGACACTACATACTGATATACACCTGAACATCAGCAGGAGAGGACTCTTTAAAGTAGAGACATTACATACTGATATACACCTGAACATCAGCAGGAGAGGACTCTTTAAAGTAGAGACACTACATACTGATATACACCTGAACATCAGCAGGAGAGGACTCTTTAAAGTAGAGACACTACATACTGATATACACCTGAACATCAGCTGGAGAGGACTCTTTAAAGTAGAGACACTACATACTGATATACACCTGAACATCAGCAGGAGAGGACTCTTTAAAGTAGAGACATTACATACTGATATACACCTGAACATCAGCAGGAGAGGACTCTTTAAAGTAGAGACACTACATACTGATATACACCTGAACATCAGCAGGAGAGGACTCTTTAAATGTAAAGTATGTGTGTTGCAGGGCTTCCTGTGGGACTCTTTAAAGGGGACCTATCATGCAAGATGCACTTTTGTACGCCTTGTATACATGAATGTGTCCCCGGTGCGTCAGGGAACTCACCAAGTGTCAGAAAACACAACCCTCTCTCTTTTCCTCCGTACCCAAATCTCTAAAAACGGGGCTGCAACGGATCTGATACAGATTTGAGCTGCAGCTGACGACGCCCCCCTCCTTTGCAGGGGGGCGTGGTCAGCTGCAGCTCATTTGCCACAGAATCAGCCCTTGTGAAGACAGGGCTGGAATAGAGCAAATAGAGCAAAATGAGGCATGGCTAAAATGCATGATCTGTTTGGTATTTTGAAAAAAAAACTTCACAGACATGTTTTATATAGGTATGGCCCTACAATATATTATTCAAATAAAGCGTGATAGGTCCACTTTAAAGTAGAGTGTGTGTGTTGCAGGGCTTCCTGTGGGACTCGATTGTCCTGCAGCAGGAGGAAGTGGATCTCTACAGCCTCAAAGGTAACTTCCTGTCTGATTGTTTATATTTCATCTCTATTTGTTTATTTATCCCTCATGACGCTGTGTGTGTTTTCCCAGAATGCAGTGGGGCAGAGGCGGTCCTCAGCGTGCGGCTGAAGTTTCCCATCATGCACCGGGACAGCCCAGGTCAGGTGGTGCAGCTGAGGTTCGACAGCCAACACCTGAGCAAACTGCAGGAGGCGATGGGGCGGGTCTTCATGGTACCTGTCAATCAAATATCTGCAGATATCAGCTTCAGTGAAAACAGAATACAAATCTATTTAATTGTAATAATAATCATGTCAGAATATGGGTGTGTTCCCCCCCTATGAAACAGAAAGTGAAGTGTTCCTCAGATGGTATGGTCCAGGTCTCCCCCCCCGCTGATGAGCACAATGGAAGGTCCTACCGCAGGAAGAAAGCAAAGAGCAAGCTGAAAGGTCTTCAAAATAAAAGCCCTACGTTTATAATACTGTCTGTCCGACTCACCTGTCTGTCCGACTCACCTGTCTGTCCGACTCACCTGTCTGTCCGACTCACCTGTCAGCAGGACTCACCTGTTCCGAAGGTAACCTCAGAGGAACCTGTCTGTCTCTCTACGGTCCAGGTCACCCGCCCCGCTAACAAGCACCATGGAAAGACCTACCGCAGGAAGAAAGCAAAGATTAAGAGCAAGCTGAAAGGTATATAATATAATACTGTCTGTCTGTCTGACTCACCTGTCTGTCGGACTCGCCTGTTTGTCTGACTCACTTGTCTGTCTAATACTGTCTGTCTGTCTCTCCCACAGTCCTCCCCATGTCCTCCCCAAGTAGTCTGGACTCACCTGTTCCGAAGGTTGTGTGTGTGTGTGTGTGTGTGTGTGTGTGTGTGTGTGTGTGTGTGTGTGTGTGTGTGTGTGTGTGTGTGTGTGTGTGTGTGTGTGTGTGTGTGTGTGTGTGTGTGTGTGTGTGTGTGTGTGTGTGTGTGTGTGTGTGTGTGTGTGTGTGTGTGTGTGTGTGTGTGTGTGTGTGTGTGTGTGTGTGTGTGTGGTGTGTGTGTGTGTGTGTGTGTGTGTGTGTGTGTGTGTGTGTGTGTGTGTGTGTGTGTGTGTGTGTGTGTGTGTGTGTGTGTGTGACCTCTCCTCTCTGTTTCAGGTGAATCAGGCAGAGCTTCTGTTCGATCAGATCTTTCACTCCTCCCCCACACACTCCTCAGGTAAGTACATTATATACCTGTCTGTTGACTCATCAATAACCCCCCCCCCCCCCCCTAATTAAAACCACCTCAGAGGAACCTGTCTGTCTCTCAGGGTTACCTGAGGGGGCGGAGCAACAAACGTCTCAGGTGCAGAAAGACATGTTTGGAGACCTCTCTTTCATTCCAAAGGTAGGTTATATTTATATAATTATTATATTAAAGGTACAGTTTTTACTGGTGGTCTACCTGTGTTTCAGGAAGGGTTCGGTTCTGGCAGGAAGAGGTCCGCTCTAGACTCAGGTATTATTTATTATCTCACTCTGCTGATGGGTTAAAGCTCACTCTTTAACATTTAAGATTATATTTCTGTTTCTGTCTGAAGGTTACCTGTTAGACCAAACTGAGGGCCCGCTGGGCAAAACCAGGAGGGAGGAGCCTGAGGCCAAGGGGGAGGAACCTGTGTCAGAGGGAGAGGGGGTGGAGGGGGAAGAGCCTGTGTCAGAGGGGGACGGGGTGGAGGGGGAAGAGCCTGTGTCAGAGGGGGAAGCACCTGAGTGGGAGGAGCCAGAGCCTAAGCGGGAGGAGCCAGAGACCGAGTGGGAGGAGGGGGAAGAGCTGTGGGAGGAGCCAGAGCCAGAGTGGGAGGAGCCTAACAGCCTGCAGACAGGTGGATATGTTATCATTTATTAACATGATGATGTTTGAATGATTCTTAAATCTGCTGCTCACCTGCTCCCAGAGTCCTCACCTGAGGGGGCGGGGCCTGTGGGGGGGGTGGAGCCAGGGTCTCACCTGACGTCCGATATCACCGCTGCCTTCAACACCTTTAATTCTCAGCTGGATCACCACTTTCACCGTCAGTGCCGACCCTAAAGGATTTTATTATCAATAAACAAATGAAGTACTTTAAAATATGAACTAACGATACGTTTCAGGGCTGCTGGAAGAACGTGGAGACAGAAATACTCCAGTCGTTAACAAAATGTCAACAACAGGTCTCCTCCCTGCTGACCGCTGTCCATCAACACAGGTAACACATCTGTACAAGTACCGCCCACTTTATCACACCTGTCCGTCAGTACAAGTACCGCCCACTTTATCACACCTGTCCGTCAGTACAAGTACCGCCCACTTTATCACACCTGTCCGTCAGCACAAGTACCGCCCACTTTATCAAACCTGTCCGTCAGCACAAGTACCGCCCACTTTATCACACCTGTCCTTCAGCACAAGTACCGCCCACTTTATCACACCTGTCCGTCAGCACAAGTACCGCCCACTTTATCACACCTGTCCGTCAGCACAAGTACCGCCCACTTTATCACACCTGTCCTTCAGCACAAGTACCGCCCACTTTATCACACCTGTCTGTCAGCACAAGTACCGCCCACTTTATCATGTGTGTGTGTGTGTGTGTGCGTGCGTGCATGTGCGTGTGTGTGTGTGTGTGTAGGTTGGTGTTGCTCCACAGGTTTCAGAGCAGTGTCACTGATCAGCTGAAGAGTCTCCATGATGATTCAAACCGTCTGACTTCCATCAACACACAGACCCTGGTACACAGAATACTGCAGTAATACTGCTGCTACTGTACTAATATACTACTACTGTACTAATACTACTACTGTACTAATACTACTACTGCTACCGTACTAATACTGCTACTGTACTAATACTACTACTGTACTAATACTGCTACTGTACTAATACTGCTACTGTACTAATACTGCTACTGTACTAATACTGCTACTGTACATATACTACTACTGTACTAATACTGCTACTGTACTAATACTGCTACCGTACTAATACTGCTACTGTACTCACTAATACTGCAGTACTGATCCTGGTACAGAGAATATATTTAAGAATAAAACACATTAGTAGTCAGACCTGATCCAGTTCTTCTGTCTCTCTTCAGAACTTCTTCCAGACTGAGATGCAGCAGCTGGGCTCGTTCTGTCAGGAGACCCTGACCATGTGAGTCTGGATCTGAGTATGAGTCTGATCCTGGATCTGAGTCTGTTTCTGATCCTGGATCTGTTTCTGTTTTGTTTCCTCAGATTAAGGTCATTGGGTGGGGGTGAGTCAGGGGCGGGGCATCCATCCATCCATCCAATGAGGGAGGAGGAGAGCTCGTCCAATCAGGAGACTCCCTGAGCTTTAATTTGTTAAGATCCTGACCCTGTGGTTCAGGACTTCATTCAGATTCAGTTCTGATGTATTTTTGTTTACATTAAAGAACCGGTTCCCGGCTGGTTCTGTCTCTTTGTTTCAGCCTCGGAGCTTCTATAAATCCTGGTTCTGTAAAACTAGTCCACGTGTCTTTCATTAAAACTGTCCCTCACACCTGTAGACCTGAAACTGGACCTGAAGAGACCCGGTCCTCTGAGACCGGAGAACATTCATATAAAGAGCTTCTGGACTCTTGAGGTTCTGGTTCCTCAGTCAGGTTTATAAAGAGCTTCTTGACTCTTGAGGTTCTGGTTCCTCAGTCAGGTTTATAAAGAGCTTCTGGACTCTTGAGGTTCTGGTTCCTCAGTCTGGTTTATAAAGAGCTTCTGGACTCTTGAGGTTCTGGTTCTTTAATACAAAGCTGAACAAAGCAGCATCACTTCACCGGTCCTGCTCGGAACCATTTAGGATTTGGTTTCTAAATAATAGTTAGATAAAGTTGCACAGTATTCCAGCTCATCATTACAGTTATTCCACAGATGAACACCTTTTGTTTTGATGCAATGAACGATGCATTTGAATACTTACGCTCACTTGAAAAAGGGAAAGAATGGGAGATAAATATCTCAAAATGGTATCATAGGGACTTGGCTTGGCAACTGTCACCAGTTCAAGTCCCGGCAAGACCAAGTGCTACCGAGGTGTCCCTGAGCAAGGCACCGTTCCCTACACTGCTCCCCGGGCACTGTTCAAAATGGCAGCCCACTGCTCCTAACACAGGATGGGTCAAATGCAGAGAAACCATTTCCCCAAGAGGGATTAATAAAGTATATCCATCCATCTTTCAGTTGAGACTCTGTAGGATGCTTCAGGAAAAGACCAAACACTGTCTTTCAGTCGCCAACATGTGTTTTCGAGACACTGATATTAACGGGGAAACCCTGCAGGACTCAAATGCCTCGTCTCTGTTGCCCCTTTCACACCAACGCGTTTTCAGCTCCGGCTCGGAGCTGGAGCCTGAAAAGTGACGGTTTTTCCTGTTCACACCGCAGCGGCGCCGCCTCTTAGCTCCGGAATCCGGTTCACTTCCAGCTCCAAAAAACTCTGGGGAACAGCTGGGACGCTAAATACGAAAGTGCCACACACTGCAGTTCATACATGGGCCGCTAGGGACTGGCTGCAGAAAGGAGCAATTTCCATAGACCCCCATGTTAAAATGCCCAACTTTACAGCAGAAAAAAAACATGTTTCTACCATAGACTGTATATATAAATGGACGTAGTGTCCGTGACGTCACCCATAGGATTCTGAAGAGTTGCCGTGAAGCCCTTAGTGGGCGGAGTCGGCCACTAACGGCTCGACTGTGACGTCAGAGTCTAATCCCGCCTGCTCCAAATAAGGGCAAAAAGGCGGAGCCGAGGCGGGACCTGCTGCCTCAGAACTGGAAGTAAACAGAGCTAGCTCAGGCTAAGAAGCCAAGCTAACATGAAATACATGCATACCAAGTTACTGCTAACAGTGTCGTTCGCCTATATAAACGTTACATTCATAATCAAATGAGACAATCTGCAAGAGAATTAGCTATATTCTGTTATTCTTAATGCTTGTCATTCACACGTTGAGAAAAGACGGACTCCACCGCCCGGACCTAACGGAGCCGCAGCTCCGGGACGCCGGCTGGAGCTAGCCCCCTGCGGCTCCGTTAGCTCCGGCGGCCACCACTGGGATAATCGGGTCCCCTATTCACATTTGCTCCCGTTTAGCATTATGGGCGTCATAGCCATAGACTATACAAGTCTTACCCAAGGCTGAATCATAAACTAAAATGTATATGTATGCATAAAGGGTTACGTCCTTAGCTGGCTAATAAGTAGCAAGCTAAGCTACCAAGCACACAAACACCTGCGAACGGGGTTAACATGTATAATATTATCATTTTAGACGTCTTAGAAGTTCTGTTAGTACATTCAAGCGCACAGCACGACATTTTAATCTGGTATTTGTAACAATATTCCCTAAAAGGCACAATCACCACGAACACGGCTAAAGCTAAAGGGTCAAGTACAGCACTATGACTAACTAACGTTGTAGCCTCTATGGTTGTAGCCTAGCAGAGTGGGCAAGTTGCTGTTAGCTGACAGTGAGGCATGTACGTGTCCATCAACGTGGCCACGCCCTAATGTATGCAAAAACTTTAAGACCTAATATAAATAAAAGGGTCGTGTTAGAAAACAATTCACTCACAGATTCATAATCATGAAGGTGGAATCTAACTATATCGATAATAATATTTATTGCATCCAGGGGTAGAAACATTTTTTTTTCTGCTGTAAAGTTGGGCATTTTAACATGGGGGTCTATGGAAACTGCTCCTTTCTGCAGCCAGTCCCTAGCGGCCCATGTATGAACTGCAGTGTGTGGCACTTCCGTATTGGCTTCCCGGCTCTATCCCACAGTTTGCTGCTTGGTTTCTACCCATGGATGCAATACATATTATTATCGAGGTAGAGACAGACAGGCAGAGACAGACAGGTAGAGAGAGACAGGTAGAGATGGACAGGTAGAGACAGACAGGTGTGAGACAGACAGGTAGAGATGGACAGGTAGAGACAGACAGGTAGAGACAGACACGTAGAGAGAGACAGGTAGAGACAGACAGGTAGAGATGGACAGGTGTGAGACAGACAGGTAGAGATGGACAGGTAGAGACAGACAGGTAGAGAGAGACACGTAGAGAGAGACAGACAGGTAGAGACAGACAGGTAATTGGGACATGTAACACCAAGTCAATCAATTCAGAATTTAAGGTAAAACACGAAATGAAGAAACAAACCTGGAAGAGACTGACCCAGCAGCTGAGAGACAGACAGGTGAGAGACAGACAGGTGAGAGACAGAAATATGAGAGACATACAGGTGAGAGACAGACATATAGTGGGGCAAAAAAGTATTTAGTCAGCCACCAATTGTGCAAGTTCTCCCACTTAAAAATATGAGAGGCCTGTACTTTTCATCCTAGGTACACTTCAACTCTGAGAGACAGGATGGGGGAAAGAATCCAGGAAATCACATTGTAGGATTTGTAATGAATGAATTGGTAAATTCCTCGGTAAAATAAGTATTTGGTCTCCTACAAAGAAACAAGATGTCTGGCTCTCACAGACCTGTAGCTTCTTCTCTCAGAGCCTCCTCTGTCCTCCACTCGTTAACTGTATTAATGGAACCTGTTTGAACTCGTTATCAGTATAAAAGACACCTGTCCACAACCTCAAACAGTCACACTCCAAACTCCACTATGGCCAAGACCAAAGACCCATATTGCTTTTTAAAATATATTTTTTAATTCACTTCCTCCTTCCTTGAGTTTCTTTTGTCATGGTCCTCTGCAGCAGCTCTGCAGGTATGCTGTCTGCTAAACAAGGCCAACTGTCGCCTGAAGGAAGTGTTTAAAGTATTCTGTGCCAGCAGCAGAAGAACAAGCTCCTTCTTTGTTTTCTGTCATGTAGAAAATGTATGAAGGAAGTTATTCACATCATGCGGTTGTCACAGAAAATATAAACTAAATATTAATAAAAAAATACTGCGAGATTACTAGGATTTATGAAATATGCTTGATCTGATATTGCAGGAGTGGGTCGGGTTGCAGTTTGAGAAGTTATTCAGAAAGATAAATATATTGATGTACTTGTTTCACTGAACCGGTTTGAATGTCTTTGTTCCAGCTGCTCGTGTTTCTGCCTCTGAAGCAGCTCCGCAGGTATGCTGCTTTCCTAACAAGCACACCTGGCAAACTTCCTTGTTCCTTGAGTTTGTGTTTTACTTTTGATTGAACCTGTTGAGCCCGGAGCCTGTTTTTCAGGCTCGAAAATGACATTCCCAGAACAAATGACTTCACTTCTAAAAGGAGTAAATTAACAATCTTTTTTCTCAAAGAAATTATAAACCTTTGAGTAGGATGTAGAAAAGTCAGAATAAATCTAGATTTTTTTATTTTAAAGTAAATTCTGATTGAACATAGTAAAAAACTGGAAATGATAGTGTCCGTCGAAAGAAAAAACATTACTTATAGTGAAAACCACCCTTGAATGATGGGATAGTAGACTAAAAGCTTTAGGAATACAAACTATAACATATAATACGTACCCTGTATCAAGATGGATGCAAAACAAGTGAGATTTGACCTTTTTAGAGAGGTTTAGAAGAAAAACCCACTTCTGGGGTCATTTGGGTGGATTTTCCATATCTCTGGCCCCCAGTGGTCGATTTTGGTGATTGACACCTCTTTGTAACCGTTAGAGCCAATAGCCGCGTTCACACCGGGGTACTTTTCCCCGTACTTTTCACGTTTAGTTCCGTTAGTACCCCTTATGTCGCGTTCACACCAAAAAGAGTACTGAGTGTCGGGAACTTTTACCCCCATTTTTAGTGCCTGCTGAGAGATTTTAGTTTCCTGGGGGAAAAAAGTTCCCCAGTTCTGATGGACGAATTGCAAACCACGCCCCGTAAAACTCTGAAATGTTTTGTAGAGCCGCCATTTTATTATCCTTATATTAGCATTATTAGCATTAGCATTCGCCCAGCGCAGAAACGCAGAGAGACTAACTTATGGCAACACAAAATAAAACATGGGAGCGGTGGAGATGAGGAGGTGTCGGCGTTCTGGCGATTTACTCGGAAGTAGAAGCTGCTGGGACTCCCAGCAGCTTCTACTGAAGCCTTCCCCAACTCCGGGGACTTCCGGCCGGGGACTCCGGGTGGCAGAATACGCCGTGAAGTGGTTTGCGGCCTGCCAGTAAACCCAAAGCAGAAGAAGAAGAAGTGACGTCAGCGGCTTCATTTGCCTAATCCTCCCTCAGGGACTTATTCCGGTGTGAAAGCGATCTGCACTTAGTGCCCTGGGGTAATAAGTGCCGGGGCACTAAGTACGGCAAAGTACTTGGTGTGAACGCGGCTAAAAGAATCGAGGGGAAGTTCCTCAATCCAGGTTAATGCCTTTTTCATTTAATGTTGAGAGAAAAAATGAGGGAACACGTAAATCTAGTGCCTTCACACATTGGTTGGTCACGCTTCATACACAAGAGTCTCCAACAAACATGAATTCATTCGTCAGAGTTGCATTATAAGAAATCGCAGAGTGTGGATATCGATTGCGTGGCCTTGGCTCGGATCTGACGTACCTGCTCTGCCCTGATCTACCACTAGCTGTTAACGAGCTAGCAACCATATCGTGTGTGAGAAGTGTCCAGTGTTCCACATCTAACTTTGTTCGTATTGAGAGCACCGTCCAGGTGCTTATAGTGCGTTGTGCCACACATAGGGAAGCACTGACAGCCAGCACCTCATTCTGATTCTCACCCTCCATGGTACGTCTGGAAGGCCTGCTGCCAGCTCCACAATCAGCTGCATTGGCTTGATTGGGTTGCAATGTAACTGTAATCCAGAAATAACATGTCGACCAGTTTCCTGCTGGTTCAGGTTCAGGTGTGAGTGAAGTGCCGGGGCCAGCACGACGCCCACTCACCTGCAGGGGTTCACCGTATCCAGAACCACAGCGTTAATGGATTGGAGAACCATTTCGTGCTAATGTCGCCCACTGACATTCGCATGAACGTACAGTAAAGGTGTTGCCGGCATCAAATAAAAAAAGAGTGAATAATTTTCAATTCGTTGTATTCTGTTTTTATTTATGTTTTACACAACGTCCCAACTTCATTGAATTGGGGTTTGTATTCAGTATATCAATGGATTTATGTATGGAACTATTCATTTCTCTGTATTTCTGTGGAGCAGATGGTATTTCACATTTCACCTTTAAATAAGGTTGTTTTCATTTCTGGAAGCATGTTATGTAAGAAGTCGGCAGACAAGACTATCAATCAGTGTCAGGGAGTGTCTCTGCATTCAGGTACAAGGGACATTTACTTTTTCTGTTGATCACATCAGGAAGATGTTTTCTTGCCAAGGCCCGTCACGATAAGAAATGTTTTGGCAGGTGTGTTCAGGTGTGAGAACAGGGCGTCAGGGGAGGAGAGTATCTGACAGTATATAAGTCACCTCTCAACACCACAGTTCATCAGACTTCAAGCTCCTGCTGGAAGTCAGAAGACCCTCACACAACTCTGCTGATCTACTTCACCAGGTGAGGACTAACTGACGAACACACATTTGGTGAGGACTAACTGACGAACACACATTTAGTGGAACATTGAGGGCTTGCCAAGATGGATGATGGTGTGTGTCGTGGCTCGGTAGCTCCTGATTCAAACCACCGGCCTCGATTAAAACCTACAATATACAAGACTGTTGACGGCCTAGTTATTGTAGAGGATGAGTTACTCAACTTCCTGGCGGTTAAAATTAAAACTATGACCCAGGACGAGCTAGTCCTTGTAGCCTCTAACACCTTTGAATCCGAATGGATCGAGACTTCTAAAAAGACGTTGTTTGAACTCTGTCCTGAAACCAAGCAGCGGTGTGTGGCCTTTAAAGGCAACCAGAAGGATGCAAACAATATCAAAAGCTGTCTAAAAGTGCTAAATGAATGCGGTGAAAACATCCCTCGTTGTGTCTCCCACTACCTGGATGAGCTGCCGCCTGTTACGTTTAACAACCTGGATGTGTCCAACCTGCTGAGCAAGACCGTGGTAAATTTGGTTTTATATTGGACGTTGGATATTCGACACATTCGAAAAATCTATTTAACACTGGCTTCGATGGACGAATTTTTGTCAAACCAACTTCGATGTGTTAATACAAGGCCCGCCTATATAACACAAAGCCGCATAATAGATTTATAGCATATGTTAACAAAAAAAAAAGTATAAAATCAAAAGGTGGGTTTTTTGAAAAAAAAGCTTTGTGTTATATAGGCGGGCCTTGTATTAACACATCGAAGTTGATTTGACAAAAAATCGTCCATCGAAGCCAGTGTTAAATAGATTTTTCGAATGTGTCGAATATCCAACGTCCAATATAAAACCACATTTACCACGGTTGGATCATTTAACTGTCGCGGGCTGCGCCTGGGCAACAGCGCTGCTGATAGGATCCGACGTGTAGTGGTGGACAACTTGCTACAAAAATGTGACATTTTATGCTTGCAAGAAACTTTCTTACCAAAGCAGGACTTGGGAAAGTTGAACTCTCTTAATGACAATTTTCACGGGGCTGGTGAGTCCACTACGGACCTATCTCTGGGAATAGTGAGAGGAAGGAGAGCAGGGGGCGTGGCTATCCTGTGGCACAAAAAGCTGGACGCTGTCATTAATGTCATCAGGCTTGAAGTTGACTGGTGTATTGCTGTACAGATCAAAATGAATAACAAGGAGTTTAGCATTCTCAATGTATATACACCATATGAGTCACAGCATGATGAAGATGAATACCTGAACAGACTTGCTTTTATACATTCTTTTATTGCTGATAATCATTCCTCCAGTGTTTATGTAGTGGGTGATATGAATGCTGACATATCAGACAAAAGGTCCTTGTTTGCTAAGCATATGCTACCGTTCTGTGATGATGATAATAATAATAATAATGAGTTCCATTTATAAAGCACTTCATATTTGAAAGCAAATCCCGAAGTGCTACAAGTAGTGAGCATGAGCAGTATAAATAAACATTACACAACACGGTAGAATTAATTAAAAAAAATAATTAAAAAAAAAGCAATACAAAAAAATAAAAATAAAAAGGGTGATAAAAATGTCTAGGCAAAGGCTCTTTTGAAGAGATGGGTTTTGAGGCCGTGATGATAACAATCTTATATTATCAAGCCAAATACTTCTGCCTACAGATAGCTATTCATATGTAAGCGAGGCCTGCTGGCATACAACTTCATGGCTTGACCATTGCATCAGCACTGCTAATGCCCATGACACTGTACGATCAATTGAGATTGTGTATGAGGCATCAATGTCAGATCACATTCCTTTTGTAATGTCACTAGATTGTGATAGTCTCCCTGAGATGTCCCAGGAGGTTAAAAATGCCTGTACCACTAAAGTGGACTGGTCCAAACTCACAAATGAGGATAGGCTATTGTACTATGGGAGAACTGATGTCCTGTTGAGTGATGGATATCTACCCAAAGGGGCAGCTCTGTGTGTTGATGTGGGTTGTAATGAAAGCTCTCACCGTGAAGACCTCTGTAACATGTGTGATTGTATTGTGGGAGCTGTATGGGAGGCCAGTAGACCGTGCTGTACCTACTCTAGGAAGAGACACGACGTCAAGCCAGGGTGGAATAAACATGTGGCTGATCAATACGCTGAAGCCAAGAATGCTTTTGGGGCCTGGGTCCAGGCAGGAAGGCCCAGAGAGGGGCCTGTCCTGGATCTCAAAAAGCGTACACATGCTAGATATAAATATGCAGCTCGTTATGTCAACAAACACACAGAAACATTGAGAGCGGACTCTATGGCTGAAAAGCTCCTTCATAAGGATGCGACTGGCTTCTGGAAGGAGGTGAGAGCTCTGAACAGCGCCAGTACGTCGTTACCGTGTACCATAGAGGGAGTATGGCTTCTGGAAGGAGGTGAGAGCTCTGAACAGCGCCAGTACGTCGTTACTGTGTACCATAGAGGGAGTATGGCTTCTGGAAGGAGGTGAGGGCTCTGAACAGGGCCAGCACGTCGTTACCGTGTACCACAGAGGGAGTATGGCTTCTGGAAGGAGGTGAGGGCTCTGAACAGGGCCAGCACGTCGTTACCGTGTACCACAGAGGGAGTATCTGGAGCCCATAACATAGCCGAGTTGTGGAGGCAACATTACTCTACTATACTTCATTGTGTTAAAAGTGACGCCTACAAAGTCGGTAGTGTTGTGAAAAGCGACGCAGTGGGAATCACAGCTAAAGAGGTTTATCGAGCAATTGCACAGCTAGCTGATAACAAAGCAAGCGGCTCTGACCCAATCACTGCAGAGCACCTTAAACTGGCGAGCCCGAAGGTTGCAGTTCTTCTTGCCATTTGTTTTACCGGCCTCATGACTCATGGTGTGTCGCCAGACTCCATGTTGACTGTTACCTTGGTCCCTGTCATTAAGGACAGAGCGGGCGAGGTAGGGAGCGTGGATAACTAGAGACCAATTGCTCTGGCCAGTGTGTTATCCAAAGTCCTGGAAAGAATTTTGTTAGATAGACTATGTTCTTATTTATGTACCTCAGATAACCAGTTTGGCTTCAAGGCTAAGCATGCTGCTGAGCTATGCATCTATGCTCTGAAGGAAATGGTAGAAACATATAGAAGACAGAATTCCACTGTTCTGATTGGTTCATTGATGCCTCTAAGGCTTTTGACCGAGTTAACCATCACAAACTGTTTTTAAAATGGAGACAAAGAGGTGTGCCCAAAAGTATAATTAGGATCCTGACTTATTGGTATGCCAACCAGAGCATGCGGATCAAATGGGGGGATGCAGTCTCGGCGCCATTTGGTGTTGGTAATGGAGTCCGCCAGGGGGGGCTCCTCTCACCGAGCCTTTTTAATATCTATATGAATGATCAGATGATTTAAGGGTCTGTAAAACAGGGTGTGTGATTGGTCATGTGATTGTAAACCATCTTATGTATGCCGATGATCTGGCTATTGTTTCTCCTGGCAGTGCTGGTTTTCAACAGTTGCTAAATGTTTGTTCTGATTACGGAGTCAAATTTGACGTTAAATACAATGCTAAGAAGAGCGCTGTAATGATCTGCAGAGCAACAGGGGATAAGAACCTTTGTTTTCCAACATGCTACCTGTCAGGACAGGTGCTGTCTGTTTGCTGTAACACTAAGTATCTGGGACACATCATCACAGATGAAATGGCTGATGATGACGACATGTATAGACAGCGGCGTGTCTTATATATACAAGCCAACATGTTGGCTAGAAAATTCTCTTGGTGTTCAGATAAGGTTCAGGTGAACCTCTTCAGAGCGTATTGCTCTCCTCTCTATACTGCCCCCTTGTGGTCAAGTATAAGAAGGCGAGCCTCCGGAAGCTCCAGGTTGCATATAATGACTGTTTGCGTATACTGCTTAGAAAACCCAGGTGGTGCAGTGCAGGTGAAATGTTCTGTAATGCACGAGTCAACACGTTCCATGCTCTCTTGAGAAATCTGATTTACAAATTCATCTGTCGATTGAATGTTTCTCATAATTCTGTCATTACGCTGCTTTCAAATCCGTGTCTCAGTGCTGTACGATACCAGCCGCCTCTGTGGAAACATTGGTATGGCTGCCTTTTTTTAGTTTGTATTTGAGTGTTGTATGTTTTGTAATAATGGACCAAGAGTCTCTTTAAATAAAGATGATGATGATGATGATGATGATGATGATGATGATGATGATGATGATGATGATGATGATGATGATGATGATGATGATGATGATGATGATGATGATGATGATGACAACTTTACTTTTCTGTGTAAAACTGCAGCTGCTGGATTAGTGTCTGCAGGGAAATTGGAGTCAGACTCCAAGTGTTGTTAACTCTCATCACTCCTACTCCTTAACAGACGTTTAAATCAGTTTCTGAAGTCTGTGCTGTCTCTTCTCAACAGGTTGGAGAAATGGCCTCAGATCACATGAACGTTGCTGCTCTGGGACGACCTTTCACCCTAGGGATGCTCTATGATGCTCGGAGAGATGAACTGGTGCCAGGTAAGACTTCACATTGTCTCAAAGCTTTCATCATAGTCACCGTATAACAACAATTCACCAGGCCTGACATTACTTTGTTAAGTTATCTTTTGATTCTCGTCGTGCCATTTTAAATTGAGTGTGTTATGAGAGTTGTTTCTTTGTCTCTTTGTGCACCTGTGTATATCGGGATATTCTTTCACTGCTTTTGTCCGTAGATTATATTTTCTATGCATTTATTACACGGCTTAGTTGAATACTTGATTCTGATTGGTCAATAAGAACATTTCAGAGGTTATTGATACTCTATAACAAACCGCTGCTTAGCAAAATACTGATCTTTGCTGAGGAGGATCAAGGGAGAGAAAGAAAGAGGTTAAAAGACAGAGCGTTGGAAGTGAAATAAATGAACTGAAGCAGAGAGACAGGAAGTAAACACTAACAGGAACACGGTATGGGCTCTGTAGGGTTTAAGGACTTGTTTGTGGAAACTGTGAGCAGACTTGGACAGAGAACATTGGTCAGAGCTGCCTTCATTTTAAATCCACTTGTTGTCGGAGCTCCATCTGTGCGCCGTGGAGCGGAGTTTACTTTCTTAGAGGAAGAAATATCATCATTTTCAAGTCAATAAAATCATTTAAATGAATATTGGGAGTCAAGTCGTTAGTGTGTTAGTGTGTTACAACCCAGTCTCACGGCATTTCGTGTTCACCAACACGATTTTTAATCTATTCATTCGTGTTCACCAACACGATTTGCCCCTTTTTTTCGTGTTGCACAGCACGATTTTAAAAGCAATGTATTTCTACTGCCTGCAGCACGTCTTTTTCTCCGGTCGGGTCGTGGAAGACCGGAAGCTGTGTGGTTCATAAAAACATGTTCTTACTCAATATCAAGCCACAGTTATTGCTTTTATTTTAAATCGTATAATTTCGGACTTTTGTTGCCGTCTGTGAGGAAAATAAACGAGGCTCAGAGCCTCAGGATACTGAAATCTGTATTTTTAAATATTTTTTCCTTCTAATTTGTTATTCTTTTCAAAATAACACACTGTTATTTACTCACCAATAACACACAATTATCCTTGCTTTTATTTATTGGTTTAATTCCATAATCTCGGGCTTTTTTGGTGTTCGTCAGGAACTGCATTTCAAAATAAAAATAACCGGAAACAGACGTAGGCCTGTAAGGGACATTTCGAGCATCATTGCGATTGTCAACATTTCTGAGTTTAGGATGGCCGAAGACACTACACTACCCATAATCCCCAGCTATCGTTTAGGACTACAGTCTTTACGCAGAGCGTCAAACAGCTGTGTGAAATGGAACGAAACCACGCCAGACTATCCAAAACTGGAATCGAACACCCCCCCAGAACTACACATGCTGGCTATTGTGTTTCCTTTCTGGCTCACTGAGAATAAAGTCAGAATTCTGAGGAAAAGTCAAAATGGTGATATTAAATCCTGAATTCAGAATCTACAGAATGCTAGAGTAGAAAAGACGATTTTTTTATTTGGGGTCTTTTTCTGTGTTTGTACGATTATATTTGTTCTCAGAAAGTCTTTAATATCAGAATTGAGAAATCACTTTAGATCTCCTCTGTACTCTAGAATTCTTAAATATCGAATGCTAGAGTACAGAAGAGTAAAATGGCCACGTGTGAAACATTTTTTGATATCGTACAACAAATAATTTTTACTGTGTTGTGAGATTAAGGTCCTGCCCCATATCACACACACACACACACACACACACACACACACACACACACACACACACACACACACACACACACACACACACACACACACACACACACACACACACACACACACACACACACACACACACACACACACACACACACACTTTTCCTATGGAAACTCCTGGCAGGATATGAAGCTGTAAAGCTTTGAAATTATAAGTTTTATTATAATTTATATAAACAAAGGTTTTTCCCTGAACTGATCCGAAAACTGTTTGCTTTCCAATTTGTTCAGGTCTCAGATTGTGGAATGAGGAAACTCTAGAAGAAAAAACAACTGAAACCCCTCAGCCCAGCAATCATTTTGAAATGTCTGCATCTGACACCACTGAATCCAAGTCCACTCTGATGGACATTGAAGCTTCTCTGAAGGTCAGTTTCCTGAGTGGACTGATAGAAGTTGGAGGATCTGCCAAATATCTGAACGATCAGAAGAAATTCAAGAATCAGAGCAGAGTGACCTTACAGTACAAAGCTACCACCAACTTCAAACAGATGTTAATTACTGATGTGACCCTGGACACCGAACAGATGGAGGTTATTGAGAAGGGCTTGGCGACGCATGTAGTCACAGGCATCCTGTATGGGGCAGATGCTTTCTTTGTGTTTGACAGTGAGAAGTTAGAAGCCAGCCAGGTTCAGAAGATAGAGGGCAGCATGCAAGCTGTGATAAAGAAGATTCCTTCTTTTGATGTTGAGGGGAAGGTTGAAATCAAGTTGACGGCTGCAGAGAAAGCCCTGACTGAGAAATTCTCCTGCAAATTCCACGGAGACTTCATTCTTGAAAGCATCCCAGCAACATTTAAAGAGGCAGTGCAGACCTATGTAGAACTTCCACAGCTACTGGGAACAAAGGGAGAGAATTCGGTCCCAGTGAAGGTCTCGCTGATGCCACTGAAGCTGTTTGATCCCAAAGCTCCTGAGCTGATGACCGGGATCAGCATCGGACTAGTTATCAAGGTGCAGGAAGCTCTGGAAGATTTAAAGGAAATAAGAATGAGATGCAACGATTCTCTGGGAGACAAAGTGGTAGAGAGTTTCCCCGTGCTTCAGGAAGAGTTGAGCACTTTCCTCAAACTGTGTGGTTATTATGAATCCAGCCTCCAGCAAGCCATGGCAGAGAAACTTCCCTCCATCCGAGTAGGAAAGGAAGATGAGAGCTCACTGGAAAAAGTCTTTAAAGCCAGGCACACGTCACCCTTCAACCATGAACAACTAACCAAGTGGCTGGATCACAAAGAGAGAGAAATCAACATCATCAAGTCCTGTGTCGACACCATGGAGGGAGTAACGATCGTCCTGAACCAGAACGAGCTGGACAGAGAGGTCCTTGCTTCAGGTGTAGAGGATGTTCTGTGCTTTGTGTTCACCTCCATGCTAAAGGGTGATATCTACCTTGATGAGATGGCTGACTTCTTTAAATCACCCAAGTTAGGAAGTACCGATGAAGAGGAGTGGTACTACTCCAATGAAGTTCTGAACACAATGAGAGAAAAAGCCACATTTCTCCAGGGTGCTTCCAAAGCGCTGAAGAACAACAGCCAATGCCGTTTCCTCATAACGGCCAAAACCAATCCCAAATACAAAGGAGCAAGCATCTACCACTACTGGAAAGGCCAGCCGGTCAATGAAGACTTTCAAAAGCCTTCTTCTGTGGAGACTATCACACACAAGAGAGATCTGATCTGGTGTAAGTCAGGCTTTTTTAAGTCAAAGATACGAGTTCTCCAGCAGTTTGACCATCAAAGTTACTGATAAGATATGTTGTTATGTTTTCTCCATCAGATGCCTGTGATCTCCACCTGGACCCAGACACTGCCAACAACTACCTCATTCTGTCTCACGGAAACAAAAAGGCAACAAGTGGAGCATGGCAGGATTATCCTCCTCACCCAGAGAGGTATAGCTCATGGCCACAGGTGTTGTGCAAAGAGGAGTTATCTGGGTGCCATTACTGGGAGGTAGAGTGGAGCACCAGTGGCGATCAGCTTGTGTTTGCTGCTGTGGCATACAAGGGAGCTGCCAGACAAAGCTCAGTTGTGAGCAAGTTCGGCTTTAATTCAGAATCCTGGAGCTTCGGCAAATATGTGGAAGAATCACATCACTCTCTTAAGGCATTCCATGCCAGTAACCTGGTGTGGGAAGTACCTTATCCCTCTGATGGCTTCAGTAGCATCGGGGTGTATCTGGACTGGCCTGCTGGCACTTTGTCCTTCTACAGAGTCTCCGGCCACACACTGACTCACCTGTACACCTTTCACACCACATTCACTGAGCCTCTTCTCCCAGGCCTCTGCGTTGATAGAAATGCCAACTATGCCTACCTGTGTCCAGTTGAATTGTAAATGAACTGGATTCATACAGCGCTCTTCCAGTCTGTACGACCCATCAAAGCGCTTTTACATTGGCAGCCATTCACACACATTCATAGAGGCAGAGGCGGTCACACACCTGCTCAGTAGCCTAACGTTCACACACATCTACACACAGTCGGCCATTCTTGGTCTGCCTAAAGTTTAAATGAAAACCTAACATCCCATCTTAACTTTAACCTGCTACTCAAAATCCAAAATGCATTCAAATCCAGAGGGACGGGGAATGTTTTATTATTGCTTTCTACAATTTAACTTTTATGATTCAAAATTCCAGGGAGTGGTGTTTTATTCACTGTAATCTATTAAGATTTCCTATTTACATCCGTCGTTATTAACATTGTGTGCAGTTATTGTCTGGTGTGAAGCGGGTACACCTGTTGAACACCTGAGAGGTCAACATGTCCCAACTCCTCCCACTAAGGCAATGATGAAGAACTCTTAGCTTCTTGGTCGCTCTAAAGTTTGAAATGGCAACCTAGCATCCCATTCTAACTTTAACGTGCTCCACAGAATCAAACATGCATTCAAACCCAGAGGGACCAGAACAAACGAGGATATACAAAGTGACTTGTTTTCAGTGAATGTTGATTTCTTCATCTTCTCAAACGGTTTGAAGCCGATGCTTTACGAACAGTTGAACAATATTTCTTCATAGGAACTTTCTATCGTAGTAACATATACTCAAGCATTATATATCCGGCGATCGCTCGGTCAAAACTGATGTTGAAATACAGCACATATAAACATAATGGGGGAAATAGTTGCTTATTCTGTTGAATGTATGCTCATTATTTTAGGACATAAGGTTCTTCAAGAGCCGATTGCTTTTGCTTTGTCTTTTTCTAAAGCGAGTTATATTTAGAGAACACAAGAGGAGTCTTTTCTCTCATGAAACCGGTGTGGGTGGGGTTCTCTGTTCAGGACAAGGTTAGACGTGCTTTATCAACATTAGAATGATGACATATGAAATCATAGTTTAAGTCAAAGAATATCTGTTTTGTTAAATGTATCATGTTGATTATGTTGGGAATATCCTATCTCTTATTTCAGCATTTGTTTATTTGCTTCTTTGTGCAGAACTCACAGCTCATGAATGAAATAAACTGCAGAACTTGTTTTGTTTGAGAGAATCACTGCTAACACCATGTAGTTGGAAATATTGCTGATGGTTATAAAGATGAAGCAACATCAGATTCCTGTAACACTTCAACATCTGGATATGTTCACTCTGTTCTTCAATAAAGAGACCTGACTTTACTCTGAGGGCCAGTTGTTGTTATTTATGTTAAGAAAGTGTTTTATATTATGTTGTAGTTTTAATTATGTTGTTTTGTGAAATCTAAATTAATATTAAACTCCCAAGGTTCTTTGACTGCAACACTTTCCCCATAGATACATCTTTTATGCAAAGCTGCAAAGAGGATCTCTTGGTCAACAATATTATTATTCTTGGTACATTTTATAAACACTAATCTATGCATATGAAAGTGAATCTTAAGTTCTGTGTATATCATAATACGCGTATTTCCTTATCAAGAAGACCCTCCCCCTGCACAAGATGCACCTGGATTCCAAGGACACGCTTTGCACCTGGATTCCAAGGACACGCTTTGCACCTGGATTCCAAGGAGACGCTTTGCACCTGGATTCCAAGGACACGCTTTGCACCTGGATTCCAAGGAGACGCTTTGCACCTGGATTCCAAGGAGACGCTTTGCACCTGGATTCCAAGGAGACGCTTTGCACCTGGATTCCAAGGAGACGCTTTGCACCTGGATACCAAGGAGACGCTTTGCACCTGGATTCCAAGGAGACGCTTTGCACCTGGATTCCAAGGAAACGGGGAGGGAGTTTTGGCATCTCATTGGACTGCCTGAGGGTTAATAATAATAATAACTTCATTTGTATAGCACCTTTCATACAGGGGATTGCAGTTCAAAGTGCTTTACATCAGTAAGAAATAAGACGTGAAATCAGTGTAAAACAAGCAGCAAGAGGAAAGCATAAAGTGGGATCAAATAATGAAACATAAAAACATGGGGAATAAAACATAGAGAAATAGTGCAGTATAATAGGGTAAAGTCAGTCAAATGCTTTGGTAAAGAGATCGGTTTTAAGCTGCCTTTTAAAAATGCCTAACGTATTGGGTTCCCTAATATTGTTGGGTAACATGTTCCACAGTTTGGGGGCGTAGTTTACAAAGGCTGCATCACCGATCTTCTTAGGACTCTTTCTGGTGACCTCTAACAGACCTGCATCTGATGATCGCAGTGTTCTGGCGGGTGTGTAGTTCATCAGAGAGTCAGCCATGTAGCTGGGTCCTTGTCCATTCAGAGCTTTGTATGTGAGGAGAAGCCCCTTCAAATCAGTTCTGAAAGTTACAGGAAGCCAGTGTAGAGTAGCTAAGCCAGGACTAACCTGTCCCCTCCTTTTGGTATTCGTCAGTAGGCTAGCTGCAGAGTTCTGAATGAGCTGGAGTCTTCCAATAGCTTTCTTGGGGAGACCAGTGAATAGTGCATTGCAGTCGGCTAGATATAAAAGCATGAATTAGCTTCTCTGCATCATTTTGATTTATGAATGGTCGTACCTTCGGGTTAGGGTGTGTCATGGGAATTATGATTATCAGAGAATGCTTTGATGTTATTTAACATGTAAATAATAATATTCTGTAAGCCTTACACGTCAAGAGACAGTAGATCTCAGCACTAGATGATCAGTCACAAGGTGCCATGTGACCACGCAGTGGGTGATCAGTGGTCTGATCATGGGTCTATTACTCTGATAGGGTCAGGGGTCAGTTACCTCCTGACTAAGCATGCATTCGTTGTCCCTGTATAAAAGCTCTCTCTTTTCACGTTGAGTAGTTGCACCCTGCTGTGGACACATTGCTCTTCATGTTGTTTGCCTCTTTTGCAAAAGATGAAAAAGACTCGGAAGGACAACTCTTTGACGAGTTTATTTTAAGAATTTCCACCACAGCTATAAACAGCCGGAGACCTCTGAGGCAGAGCTGTGGATCCCACGGATCTGCCAGAGACTGCAGTTCCTCAAATGATCACGTGTCAGATATTGTTATGAAGGCTGTCTATCGATTACAAATTGTAATCTCGATTAATCGCATGATTGACCAAAGTTAACTCTCGATAAATCCCAATTAATTGCTAATTATTTGCATGTTTTTGATCTATTCTACCTTAACCTGTTAGCCCGATTGTCCCCGCCGGCGCCAATCGGGCTAACAGGCGGTATTAACCATTTTTACCTAAACGGAACAGAAGTCTAACACCAAGCGTCTGAATCAGCACTTAGCGAAACATGCTAACGCATCGTTAGCACATAACTCGCGACAAAGTCATGCTATCTGCACAAACTACATATCATATGAAAGCTGAGACTCCACAGATTCCATTGCTATAAGTCTCATCACTGTGATACTTGATGTGGGAGTGGAAGGAAAGGCAGGAGTCAAAGATGACCCAGGTTGCGGACTTCAGGGGACTCATGTATAACGCCGTGCGTAGGATTCACGTGGGAAGGTTGCTTACGTAGTAGAAATCCGAAAAATAGGTACATACATTTTCCGCCATTTTCCGATTCACCGAACATTGGGAGGAAAGTACATACGGCACTTCCTACGCCGGTTTCCCTTTATAAATCACAATCAACTCGAAATGCGGTGCAGCTCATAAAGACTCATAAAACTGAATTACATAATCTGGAAACTATTCAACCATTCATGCCCAGTAGATTACAGTATATCACATCTTATATCACTGTCTGCACAGGTACAGGATGCCTGTAAAACAACTAGATGAAATGCTATCCCCTATTTCTTTGTAACAGGTGACTTGGTATTACTGATGTCACCGGTTTAAGACATGTTCTTTCTTGTCTATCTGTTTATCACATGGTTATAGGATAATTCTGAGGAAGCCGTTACAGCCTGTTAGGCAGGTCACATTGGGAAATGTTTTGGCAGGTGTGTTCAGGAGTGAGAACAGGGGGTCAGGGGAGGAGAGTATCTGACAGTATATAAGTCACCTCACAACATCACATTTCATCAGACTTCAAGCTCCTGCTGGAAGTCAGAAGACCCTCACACAACTCTGCTGATCTACTTCACCAGGTGAGGACTAACTGACGAACACACATTTATTATAACAACTTTACTTTTCTGTGTGAAACTGCAGCTGGATTAGTGTCTGCAGGGAAAAACTGCATGTATAGGCACAGTTGAGAGTCAGACTCCAAGTGTTGTTAACTCTCATCACTCCTACTCCTTAACAGACGTTTAAATCAGTTTCTGAAGTCTGTGCTGTCTCTTCTCAACAGGTTGGAGAAATGGCCTCAGATCACATGAATGTTGCTGCTCTGGGACGACCTTTCACCCTAGGGATGCTCTATGATGCTCGAAGTGACAAACTGGTGCCAGGTAAGACTTCACATTGTCACAAAACTTTCATCATAGTCACCGTACAACAACAATTCACCAGGCCTGACATTACTTTGTTAAGTTATCTTTTGATTATCGTCCTGCCATTTTAAATTGAGTGTGTTATGAGAGTTGTTTCTTTGTCTCTTTGTGCACCTGTGTATATCGGGATATTCTTTCACTGCTTTTGTCTGTCGATTATATTTTCTATGCATTTATTACACAGCTTAGTTGAATACTTGATTCTGATTGGTCAATAAGAACATTTCAGAGGTTATTGATACTCCATAACAAACCACTGCTTAGCAAAATACTGATCTTTGCTGAGGAGGATCAAGGGAGAGAAAGAAAGAGGTTAAAAGACAGAGCGTTGGAAGTGAAATAAATGAACTGAAGCAGAGAGACAGGAAGTAAACACTAACAGGAACACGGTATGGGCTCTGTAGGGTTTAAGGACTTGTTTGTGGAAACTGTGAGCAGACTTGGACAGAGAACATTGGTCAGAGCTCCATCAGTTAGTGCGCCGTGGAGCGGAGTTTACTTTCTTAGAGGAAGAAATACGATCATTTTCAAGTCAATAAAATCATCTAAATGAATATTGGCAGTCAAGTCGTTAGTGTGTTAGTGTGTAATAAGCGGGATAATGTGCAGCGAGGCGGGCATTATTCGGAGTGATCAGGGAGCCGGACGCAAAGCGGAGGGATCTTGATCAGCGGGTCGGGTGTTGTTTTTTTACTAATGACCGCCTTCCTGCACATTATCCCTTACTTCATCTTAAGCCTCTGCCTTTAGCTATTGCCTGCCCGGGGACAAAGATGCCTTTCTGGCTCACTGAGAATAAAGTCAGAATTCTGAGGAAAAGTCAAAATGTTGATATTAAATCCTGAATTCAGAATCTACAGAATGCTAGAGTAGAAAAGACGATTTTTTTTATTTGGGGTCTTTTTTTGTGTATGTACGATTATATTTGTTCTCAGAACTGAAAAAAGGAAATCACTTTAGATCTCCCTCTAGAATTCTTAAATATCGAATGCTAGAGTACAGAAGAGTAAAATGGCCACGTGTGAAACATTTTTTGATATCGTACACAAAATTATTTTTACTGTGTTGTGAGATTAAGGTCCTGCCCCATATCACACACACACACACACACACACACACACACACACACACACACACACACACACACACACACACACACACACACACACACACACACACACACACACACACACACACACACACACACACACCCCATCAGTCCACTTTATTTTCAATCCGCTTACAAACTCGCTGACACACAGAAACTCTTTGCTCTACTGAGTTTTACATTACAAGGCGACTTTATAAACTATTGTACATCATTATCTACTTTGTATTTATTTTGAATGTAAATGTATTACTTAAATACAATAACAAATATAAGGAGAAAACGGGGGTTATTATCATTTTAAAACATGGCCTTTTGGGCTTCCGTAGGTCACGACTTCCGTTTCTAATGCAACACACACACACACACACACACACACACACACACACACACACACACACACACACACACACACACACACACACACACACACACACACACACTTTTCCTATGGAAACGCCTGGCAGGATATGAAGCTGTAAAGCTTTGAAATTATAAGTTTTATTATAATTTATATAAACAAAGGTTTTTCCCTGAACTGATCCGAAAACTGTTTGCTTTCCAATTTGTTCAGGTCTCAGATTGTGGAATGAGGAAACTCTAGAAGAAAAAACAACTGAAACCCCTCAGCCCAGCAATCATTTTGAAATGTCTGCTTCTGACACCACTGAATCCAAGTCCACTCTGATGGACATTGAAGCTTCTCTGAAGGTCAGTTTCCTGAGTGGACTGATAGAAGTTGGAGGATCTGCCAAATATCTGAACGATCAGAAGAAATTCAAGAATCAGAGCAGAGTGACATTGCAGTACAAAGCTACCACCAACTTCAAACAGATGTTAATTACTGATGTGACCCTGGACACCGAACAGATGGAGGTTATTGAGAAGGGCTTGGCCACACATGTAGTCACAGGCATCCTGTATGGGGCAGATGCTTTCTTTGTGTTCGACAGTGAGAAGTTAGAAGCCAGCCAGGTTCAGAAGATAGAGGGCAGCATGCAAGCTGTGATAAAGAAGATTCCTTCTTTTGATGTTGAGGGGAAGGTTGAAATCAAGCTGACTGATGAAGAGAAAGCCCTGACTGAGAAATTCTCCTGCAAATTCCACGGAGACTTCATTCTTGAAAGCATCCCAGCAACATTTAAAGAGGCAGTGCAGACCTATGTAGAACTTCCACAGCTACTGGGAACAGATGGAGAGAATTCGGTCCCAGTGAAGGTCTCGCTGATGCCGCTGAAGCTGTTTGATCCCAAAGCTCCTGAGCTGATGACCGGGATCAGCATCGGACTAGTGATGAAGGCCCAAGATGTTTTGGAAGATTTAAAGGAAATAAGAATGAGATGCAACGATTCTCTGGGAGACAAAGTGGTAGAGAGTTTCCTCGTGCTTCAGGAAGAGTTGATCACTTTTCTCAAACTGTGTGGTTATTATGAATCCAGCCTCCAGCAAGCCATGGCAGAGAAACTTCCCTCCATCCGTGAAGGAAAGGAAGATGAGAGCTCACTGGAAAAAGTCTTTGAAGACAGGCACAAGTCACCCTTCAACCATGACAAACTAAACAAGTGGCTGGATCACAAAGAGAGAGAAATCAACATCATCAAGTCCTGTGTCGACACCATGGAGGGAGTAAAGATCGTCCTGAACCAGAACGAGCTGGACAGAGAGGTCCTTGCTTCAGGTGTAGAGGATGTTCTGTGCTTTGTGTTCACCTCCATGCTAAAGGGTGATATCTACCTTGATGAGATGGCTGACTTCTTGAAATCACCCAAGTTAGGAAGTACCGATGAAGAGGAGTGGTACTACTCCGACGAAGTTCTGAACACAATGAGAGAAAAAGCCACATTTCTCCAGGGTGCTTCCAAAGCGCTGAAGAACAACAGCAAATTCCGTTTCCTCATAACGGCCAAAACCAATCCCAAATACAAAGGAGCAAGCATCTACCACTACAGGAAAGGCCAGCTGGTCACTGAAGACTTTCCAAAGCCTTCTTCTGTGGAGACCATCACACACAAGAGAGATCTGATCTGGTGTAAGTCAGGCTTTTTTAAGTCAAAGATACGAGTTCTCCAGCAGTTTGACCATCAAAGTTACTGATAAGATATGTTGTTATGTTTTCTCCATCAGATGCCTGTGATCTCCACCTGGACCCAGACACTGCCAACAACTACCTCATTCTGTCTCACGGAAACAAAAAGGCAACAAGTGGAGCATGGCAGGATTATCCTCCTCACCCAGAGAGGTATAGCTCATGGCCACAGGTGTTGTGCAAAGAGGAGTTATCTGGGTGCCATTACTGGGAGGTCGAGTGGAGCACCAGTGGCGATCAGCTTGTGTTTGCTGCTGTGGCATACAAGGGAGCTGCCAGACAAAGCTCAGTTGTGAGCAAGTTCGGCTTTAATTCAGAATCCTGGAGCTTCGGCAAATATGTGGAAGAATCACATCACTCTCTTAAGGCATTCCATGCCAGTAACCTGGTGTGGGAAGTACCTTATCCCTCTGATGGCTTCAGTAGCATCGGGGTGTATCTGGACTGGCCTGCTGGCACTTTGTCCTTCTACAGAGTCTCCGGCCACACACTGACTCACCTGTACACCTTTCACACCACATTCACTGAGCCTCTTCTCCCAGGCCTCGGGACTTATTATGATTCCAACTCTGCCTACCTGTGTCCAGTTGAATTGTAAATGAACTGGATTCATACAGCGCTCTTCCAGTCTGTACGACCCATCAAAGCGCTTTTACATTGGCAGCCATTCACACACATTCATAGAGGCAGAGGCGGTCACACACCTGCTCAGTAGCCTAACGTTCACACACATCTACACACAGTCGGCCATTCTTGGTCTGCCTAAAGTTTAAATGAAAACCTAACATCCCATCTTAACTTTAACCTGCTACTCAAAATCCAAAATGCATTCAAACCCAGAGGGACGGGGAATGTTTTATTATTGCTTTCTACAATTTAACTTTTATGATTCAAAATTCCAGGGAGTGGTGTTTTATTCACTGTAATCTATTAAGATTTCCTATTTACATCCGTCGTTATTAACATTGTGTGCAGTTATTGTCTGGTGTGAAGCGGGTACACCTGTTGAACACCTGAGAGGTCAACATGTCCCAACTCCTCCCACTAAGGCAATGATGAAGAACTCTGAGCTTCTTGGTCGCTCTAAAGTTTGAAATGGCAACCTAACATCCCATTCTAACTTTAACGTGCTCCACAGAATCAAACATGCATTCAAACCCAGAGGGACCAGAACAAACGAGGATATAAAAAAGTGACTTGTGTTTATCAGTAAATGTTGATTTCATCATCTTCTCAAACTGTTTGAAGCCGATGCTTTACGAACAGTTGAACAATATTTCTTCATAGGAACTTTCTATCGTAGTAACATATACTCAAGCATTATATATCCGGCGATCGCTCGGTCAAAACTGATGTTGAAATACAGCACATATAAACATAATGGGGGAAATAGTTGCTTATTCTGTTGAATGTATGCTCATTATTTTAGGACATAAGGTTCTTCAAGAGCCGATTGCTTTTGCTTTGTCTTTTTCTAAAGTGAGTTATATTTAGAGAACACAAGAGTCTTTTCTCTCATGAAACCGGTGTGGGTGGGGTTCTCTGTTCAGGACAAGGTTAGACGTGCTTTATCAACATTAGAATGATGACATATGAAATCATAGTTTAAGACAAAGAATATCTGTTTTGTTAAATGTATCATTTTGATTATGTTGGGAATATCCTATCTCTTATTTCAGCATTTGTTTATTTGCTTCTTTGTGCAGAACTCACAGCTCATGAATGAAATAAACTGCAGAACTTGTTTTGTTTGAGAGAATCACTGCTAACACCATGTAGTTGGAAATATTGCTGATGGTTATAAAGATGAAGCAACATCAGATTCCTGTAACACTTCAACACCTGGATATGTTCACTCTGTTCTTCAATAAAGAGACCTGACTTTACTCTGAGGGCCAGTTGTTGTTATTTATGTTAAGAAAGTGTTTTATATTATGTTGTAGTTTTAATTATGTTGTTTTGTGAAATCTAAATTAATATTAAACTCCCAAGGTTCTTTGACTGCAACACTTTCCCCATAGATACATCTTTTATGGAAAGCGGCAAAGAGGATTTCTTGGTCAACAATATTATTATTCTTGGTACATTTTATAAACACTAATCTATGCATATGAAAGTGAATCTTAGGTTCTGTGTATATCATAATACGCGTATTTCCTTATCAAGAAGACCCTCCCCCCCTGCACAAGATGCACCTGGATGCCAAGGACACGCGTTGCACCTGGATTCCAAGGAGACAGTAGATATTCATCTTTCTGATTGATGGTGTCAGTCAGGTTGAATTGAGTCATGAAGGGAGTGTTGGCATCTCATTGGACGGCCTGAGGGTTAGGGTGTGTCATGGGAATTATGATTATCAGAGAATTGAATGCTATGATGTTGTTTAACATATAAATAATAATATTCTGTAAGCCTTACACGTCAAGAGACAGTATTATTGTATTCTGGAAGTGGTGTCTCATCCACTATATTCTGACTAACGGGGTCAAATCCATAGTTTTCTTGTTAGTGACTTTATATCAATTGCATTCTGGTAAATTGTATATATTCATTGTAATATGGTGAATGGTGGCTTACTTATTGTGTTCTGAGCATTACTGGTTAAACTGGTGAAAGTTACCTCAAGCATTGCATCTCTGAATCATTTTCAGCTTTACTTTCAAACTGTTTATGTTAAATAATACTCGTTGTAACCCTAACCCTAAAATTAGTGAATAATTTCAAGTTTTTTGATTTTCAAATCATTGTATTCTGTTTTTAGTTATGTTTTACACAACGTCCCAAATTCATTGAATTGGGGTTTGTATACAGTATACACATTAATGTATGTATGGAACTATTAATCTCTCTGTATTGCTTTGGAGCAGATGGCTGGTATTTCACATTTCACCTTTGAATACGGTCATTTCTGGTCATTTGATGCGAGAAATATGAGTTGTTATTTCAGATGATGTGTGCAGTGGATGCACATGATCTTTAGTTTGCTAGTTATTACGAAGATTACTTCAGGAAATTGTGTCCATACAACGTTTTAATTGTTACCAAGGTGGTTGCTAGGGACGCTGCTATCGTTATTATTTCTGATATGTTGTGTAACAGTTTAATGGCGTTAACTTTATTGCTACCCCCTTCCCCGTCAATGTATAGTGTTGGTCCACAGCGCAAACGTCTTAGTTTAGCAAAATCCGCATCTAAAATTGTGGCATATGTTATTTTCCCCTGTGCAATTCTCCATTTACTCAACAATAACACATAATTATCCTTGTGTTTATTTATTTGTTTGATTAATAAACACAAGTTGGAGTCCATCAGGACCGAGGGTCAGAGCAGCTCATTTGCTTTAGAGAATATTGCACCCAGAAGTAAGTATTCTCTCCGCGTCGCTTACAGTATACGGAAGTGCCACACACTGCAGTTCACACATGGGCCGCTAGGGACTGACTGCAGAAAGGAGCAGTTTCCATAGACCCCCATGTTAAAATGCCCAACTTTACAGCAGAAAAAAACATGTTTCTACCCATGGATGCAATAAATATTATTATCGATATAGTTAGATTCCACCTTCATGATTATGAATCTGTGAGTGAATTGTTTTCTAACACGACCCTTTTATTTATATTAGCTCTTAAAGTGTGTGCATACATTAGGGCGTGGCCACGTTGATGGACACGTACATGCCTCACTGTCAGCTAACAGCAACTTGTCCACTCTGCAAGGCTACAGCCATAGAGGCTACAACGTTAGTTAGTCATAGTACTGTACTTGACCCTTTAGCTTTAGCCGTGTTCGTGGTGATTGTGCCTTTTAGGGAATATTGTTACAAATACCAGATTAAAATGTCGTGCTGTGCGCTTGAATGTACCAACAGAACTTCCAAGAAGTCTAAAATGATAATATTATACATGTTAACCCCGTTCGCAGGTGTTTGTATGCTTGGTAGCTTAGCTTGCTACTTATTAGCCAGCTAAGGATATAACCCTTTATGCATACATATACATTTTAGTTTATGATTCAGCCTTGGGTAAGACTTGTATAGCCTATAGGCGCATTCACACTGCGGTACTTTTCCCACAAAGGTTCATGTGAACTTAGTTCATGATCGCGTTCACACCAAAAAGAGCCGGTACTAAAAGTAGTTAATGCGAACCTTTTTACCCCCTCGAAAGTCCCTGCTAGAGAGCAGGGACTTTCGAGCGGCTCTTTTGTGAGAAAAGAGCTATATTTCTGATTGGCTGGGCGGATTGCAAACCACGCCCCGTAAAACTCCCAAAAAGTTTTGCGAAGCCGCCATTTTATTATCCTCGCATTAGCATTATTAGCATTAGCATTAGCCCAGCGCAGAAACGCAGAGAGACTAACTTATGGCAACACAAAATAAAACATGGGAGATGAGGAGGTGTCGGCGTTCTGGCGATTTACTCGGAAGGCTTCAGTAGAAGCTGCTGGGACTCCCAGCAGCTTCTACTGAAGCCTTCCCCAACTCCGGGGACTTCCGGCCGGGGACTCCGGGCGGCAGTATACGCCGTGAAGTGGTTTGCGGCCTGCCAGTAAACCCAAAGCAGAAGAAGAAGAAGTGACGTCAGCGGCTTCATTTGCCTAATCCTCCCCCAGGGACTTTTTCCGGTGTGAACACGATCTGTACTTAGTTCATCAGAACTAAAGAGTTTGCATGAACCTTTGTGGGAAAAGTACCGCAGTGTGAATGCGCCTTATGGCTATGACGCCCATAATGCTAAACGGGAGCAAATGTTAATAGGGGACCCAATTATCCCAGTGGTGGCCCAGACTATGGTGGCAACCCATCTTTCAGGCTTCTATTGACACGCACACCATCCCTCTGTCATGGAACACTTCACACATCAAACCGCTGCCCAAAAGAACATGAGGACTACAGACCAATAGCCCTCACCTCAGTGATTATGAAATCACTAGAAAGAATTCTGCTCCGATTTCATATCAGTAGGCTATATTGTGAGATGAATTTCACAGCGTTTATAACTTTTTTAACCTAATTGTGGATTTTATTGTCTTTTTCTTTTCTTTTCTGATGACATTGTGGATGTTGTGCTACATAAATAAAGTTTGATTCTCAAAAGCTTGTGCTTCTTTTGTTGAAGTAGAATGGTTCAATACAAATGTACGTATATTATAGGTTAAGCATATTTTGTAAATTATAAGTAGTATATTTATATATCTTATTTAACTCAAATGTATATTTTTCCTTCATTTTACCTGCAATATTACGTCACTCAAACTAAATTAATAACAGATCTGCTGTCAGCTAGCTAGCTAACATAGCTATATACTGATTTCTGGCTTTATCTGTTGTTTTGAACTTTGTATGATGAGTTGGCACCCCAGCTCAAAACATACAAAAACACACAAGAATAGAAAGTTAACATACCCATTGAAATGATATGAGAGCAGCGCTCTCTCGTCGCATTGACAACGTGGTGATGAGATGTGGATAACTTTCCAGATAAAGACCATCCTGATACTCGAGTTGTGGTTTTCAATAAGTGAAAAATAAAATTCACTACCATTTTAATTTCTCAAGCATTTAAATCTGTCCCCAAAAGCTTGTGTAGCAAAACCACAGTGATCCAGATCAGGATCATCTTAATAGGCCTGTAATTAAATGATATGCAAGCCTACCTCCAAAGCGTTACACTTCGAAAGTTATACAAAGAGAGAAGGCAGTGGATGGCAAAAAGTAGCAGATTTCACACATGAATATGCTTAATATAGGTTATGGTGTTCCTGTCACTGAAATGAAATCATGTTTTATTTTAACTGTGATTTCCTAAAAAGTCAAATGCATTTTGGTGGAGGTTTGCATCTTATTTCTAATAGAAACATATTAAATATGACTCAAATGGAGCATATAAACAACAGAATAAACGTGCAAAAACAAAACTGGAGTTCAAATAATATATTTTATTTGTATGCATTATCCCGGAGAATTCTTCGGCTGCTAGGAATGAGAGGCACATCTCGCACTCTTATCCACTGAGGCTGCAGTGTTGCGGATTTATCGCGAGAGGTCGTTGTAGCTTCAACGAGACTGCCAAGGTAGAGATACTAATAAACGTTCATATATGTTTTTATTATATTCATTGTTATTAATATTAACGTGCTATATGATTTTATATTACCTAATATATTATTTCAGTAATTTAACACACACATACACACCCCCCCCCCCCCCACACACACACACACACACACACCCCATCAGTCCACTTTACATTCAATCCGCTTACAAACTCGCTGACACACAGAAACTCTTTACTCTGCTGAGTTTTACATTACAAGGCGACTTCATAAACTATTGTACATCATTATCTACTTTGTATTTATTTTGAATGTAAATGTATTACTTAAATACAATAACAAATATATCAAATATAAGGAGAAAACGGGTGTTATATATCATTTTAAAACCATGGCCTTTTGGGCTTCCGTAGGTCACGACTTCCGTTTCGAATGCAGCGTGACCGTGTTTACATTCAGCAGCGGAACAGCAGATGTCACTAAAACCAAATTACACTTCAGATAACGATATATATGTTGATTTATTAGCATCTATACTTCCTCACAGGCGTGTCACGTGTTAGATTATTTAATATCCTGCGTTTATTCTGAGGAGGATTAAAGTGACAGTGTTTATTTCAGCCCTGTGTCCCGGTATGTCTCGCGGAAGCGTCATTACAGGGACTCTTTAAATGACAGCTGCTGCAGCATCATGGCTCCTAAAGACCCTCTGCTCGGCACTCTGAGAGGTAAGGAAGCATATTCATAGATGCATGATTCAAAAGGGCTTGTATTGGATTATATAGGGGATTGTTATCATGCAAAAGCAGCCGCGTTTTTATCGTATTTTCGCCGGGTTTTTCCACATATCTTCTGCACGGTGTGAGAAAAAAGGGCGATGGTGATCAGGCAGGTTCAAGATGTCCAAGATTCAGACTTTATTGTCATTTGCACATCTTCAGTGTAAATATGGCAATGCACATGTTAAGTCCCAGACTCCTCCAACAGTGCAACATAATATCATGAATTAAACATGTGAAAAAAACCAAGACAAATAGTGACAGAAGAAACAGAGCAGGAATAAAAACAGTGCCGGATTTAGTTGAAAGCCCAATGTGCAGATAGTGCGGGAGAAAAGATGTCGGATTAATACAATACGCTACATGTAGCAGAGACCATGCAGAGGCGGACAGACATATAGGCGAGTTATCATTTAATTGTGTCTTAATGTACATTATGTCATTTCATATTCTCTTCGTGTACATGTATCATATTCTGTTTACATACAGACTTCTTGCACCACCTTTTATTTGTATTGTTGTGTTTTCTGATACATGTTGCATTGATGGAGGAGCCCAGGTCAGAAGAGTTCCACACTGTGGCTGATGAGCGTGTCGTGAGGATGAAACAGTGAACAGGTTTCAGGAGGAGCTGTTTCCCTGCAGGATGACAGAGTGTGTGTGTGTTGTTGTTTTTCCTCACAGTGTGTGTGTTGAGCCTTCAGTCAGAGGGGGGGCTGGTGACGGACAGCAGCCCCCACCTGGCCTCCTGCTGTGAGCTGCTGGAGCTGCTGCTGAGGAAGGGGCTGCAGCGTGAGTAACCCCCCCCCCCCCCCCCACATAGACCTGGAAATATTATAATATATACATAGAAGAGGGGAATACCCTGTTGGGACGTCAGTTTATTTCATTACAGAATAACAAATATGTATTTAAAGCACGGTTTAAGGTTATTAAAATGTTAAATAAAAACAATTACATTTAAATTTAAATCGGTTTTAATAAAACAGTTCATGCTTCATGTTTAGTCTTTGTAAAAAACACAACAGACGGAAGATGTAACAAAAACACCACCTGCTTCAGGATTATTGTAGAACAAATGTTATGGTTGATTTGATATTATTTATATTTCCCTGTGTTTGCTTCTCCTCAGAGCCGGTGCTCAGCCTCGTGCACAGAGACTACTGGCACTGCTTCGAGCAGCTGAACCACAAAGACGCCTGCGGCAGGTAACTTTAAATGTTAAAATACACTGTGCATAAGATGTTATGTAAAACATTAAACTCAACACCTTTCTGAAAAGCAAAAAGTAATATAAATAAATAATGATACTTTCCTTGAAAGTAAATCGTAGTTATAGGAAAAAGATCGTAGTGAAGTTGGCAGGGAACAGCATAATTATGTATTGGAGTTATCCTTCTCCTCCAGCTCCCACTCGTCTCTCCTGGTGTTGCTCATCTCTGCACCAAGAGGCCGACGCTCATTCCGTATGAGTAACCGTACCCGGCGATAAACTTCTGATTCCTATTCTTTATTAGGATCCCCATTAGCACTAGCATTAGCATTGGCTGTTCTTCCTGGGTCCTCACACACACACACACACACACGCACGCACGCACACACACACACACACACACACACACCATGTATACATCACTTCAGGGGACATTACATTGACTTACATGCATTTCCTGGAGACTTACCCTAACCTGAACCATAACCAACACATGCCTAACCCTAACCAAGTCTTCACCCTAAAATTAATGATCTCCCCCATGGGGACCTCCAATTTGTCCCCATAAGGGAGGCGAGTCCCCACACGTGACTATGTAAACAGATTTAGGTCCCCACAAGTATAGTAATGTTAGACCACACACACACACACACACACACACACACACACACACACACACACACACACACACACACACACACACACACACACACACACACACACACACACACACACACACACACACACACACACACACACACACACACACACACACACACACACACACACACACACACACACATACATAAAACAGAACAGCTCATAATTTCATGCAATTTACAATGATATGAAGTGAAAACTAAAATCGTCATCCAATTCTGATTCTGATTCTGATTGGTACCAAAAAGGAGCAAAAACGCCTCGTTTCTTTTCCTTTCTCTCGTGTGAAACGTTGATTGAGTCTTCGGTAACGTCATGTCTCTGTGCTCAGACTCTCCTCCCTCTCCCTGGTCCTGGAGCAGACCAGAGTCTGCAGGAAGCTGCTCTCGGCTCAGGGACGAGGACGCTTCCTGCTCCGCCTCGCGCTGCATCGCAGGGTCCTCCCTCAGCTGCTCACACACCTGCTGCACACCCCCCGGGTCCTGGAGGTCAGAGACATGCACCAACAACACCTCATATGACAAGATATACTCTGATATTAATGCTGCTTACCCCCCGGGTCCTGGAGGTCAGAGACATGCACCAACAACACCTCATATAACAAGATATACTCTGATATTAATGCTGCTTACACCCCGGGTCCTGGAGGTCAGAGACATGCACCAACAACACCTCATATAACAAGATATACTCTGATATTAATGCTGCTTACCCCCTGAGTCCTGGAGGTCAGAGACATGCACCAACAACACCTCATATAACAAGATATACTGTGATATTAATGCTGCTTACACCCCGGGTCCTGGAGGTCAGAGACATGCACCAACAACACCTCATATAACAAGATATACTCTGATATTAATGCTGCTTACACCCCGGGTCCTGGAGGTCAGAGACATGCACCAACAACACCTCATATAACAAGATATACTCTGATATTAATGCTGCTTACACCCGGGTCCTGGAGGTCAGAGACATGCACCAACAACACCTCATATAACAAGATATACTCTGATATTAATGCTGCTTACACCCCGGGTCCTGGAGGTCAGAGACATGCACCAACAACACCTCATATAACAAGATATACTCTGATATTAATGCCGCTTACACCCGGGTCCTGGAGGTCAGAGACATGGATAATACACTTTATTTTAAACCTTATAGTCTGATATTAATGCTGCACACCCCCCGGTCCTGAAGGCAGGACATGCACAAATATAATTTATATAAAGCAACACTTTGAGAGATTATATTTAAACATTCCTTGAGTCCTAGAGGTAGGAAAACATGGAGAATACACTTTATTTGAAACCTTATATTCAGAAATAAATGCTGCACACACCCTGAGTCTAGGAGACATGCACCAAAACAAATGTTATGTTAATGTATATGTACATATATGCAGAGATTAATGCCCCCCCCCCCGCAGTGGTACAGTCCGGAAGTGTCCATCCTCAGGAACGAGGCGTTTCTAGGTGAGGCTTTTGATTGTTTCCTGTAGATCTGAGGAAATGTGTGTCGACACGTTCAAACCTCAGCGCTGTTCTCCTCCTGCAGAGCCGTTCATGTCTCTGCTGCTCGTCCTCGCAAACATGGACTTCAAACTGGACATGGAGGTGGGTTTACAAACTTCATTTATAGCCATTAAAAAAACTGCAACGGTGTCTTTTCCTACTTATCATTTTTTAGATCTCTGCGACTCCGGCACTCTTCCCTTGTTCTCTTTGCACTCCATCCTAACCCTCCCCTATTAAAGCGTCTTTGAGTCTATACAATTTATTATTGATGTTGTTAAGCATAACCAGAAGTGGTGGGTAGGTTAGGAGGTTGTGAAAAAAAGACAATATTATGCAGCTTTTAAAAGAAATACAAAGGGTTAGGATAAGAAACATAAATATAGAATAAACATATGACCTTTTGATTTAAAAAAGATGCACAATCTATCGTGGAAGAGATGCACATGAACACAAGAGGTGTGCAGAGAAGAGGAGAAACTGTTGATTAATATTTAGTATTTTTAATATGACTAATACATATTTTCTAGTACGTCAAATACAAGTACGTCAAAGTTGTAATTTAGTAAATGAAGAAGAAGATATTTTAAAAACTGAAATTCCACACACATGCGTTTTTATACAATACACACTTTTTACATCATGTACACACAAACACACACACATGCAGCTGAGAGGTCAGAGCGGAGGCAGCCAGTCTAGCCGGCGCCAGCGAGCAGTTGGGGGTTAGGTGCCTTGCTCCAGGGCACTTCGGCAGTGGCCCAGGAGGTGACCTGGCCCCTCTCCAGTACCAGTCCACACTCCGTATTCTTTGGTCCGATCGGGACGTGAACCGGCGACCCTTGGGTCCGAAGTCCAAGCCCCTACAGACTGAACCACTGAACGCCACATGGCTGCACTGCTGTCATCTGGTCGAAACCTCTCTCACATGTCTTTGTATTCCTTAACGTCCTGCTCTGATCTCTTCACACAGAACTGCAGTTTCCTGGACGAGAGCTGGATCCTGCCGGTAAAAAAACACACATTCTTTTCCAGAATCACAAAATCTAACTCTTAATGTTTTAGGGGACATGCAGTCTATGAATCAGACCCTCCAAATGGGCTGTCGGGCTGACTCACACCCTTTAAACTCACAAACCTGATCTGATAGAAGTAGGTTTTCTATATGATTTGTTTGTCACCAGAACATAATGCAATATATTCTAGTATACCACTTTATTATTGTTGTTGTTTATGTAATATATAAACCAGTTGTTGTGCTCTCTATCAATATACATTTGGTTTGAAGTGATTACTGTGTGAGCTTTACACTGAGACAATATGCACAGATGCTGCATGTAGAAAGCTGCCATTGCTGCAATATAAGCATGCGAAAGAGAGACGAGAGAGAGACGAGAGAGAGGCGAGAGAGAGGCGAGAGAGAGACGAGCGAGAGACGAGAGAGAGGCGAGAGAGAGGCGACAGAGACGAGAGAGAGGCGAGAGAGAGGCGAGAGAGAGACGAGAGAGAGGCGAGAGAGAGAGAGGCGAGAGAGAGACGAGAGAGAGACGAGAGAGAGACGAGAGAGAGGCGAGAGAGAGGAGAGAGAGAGAGGCGAGAGAGAGGCGAGAGAGAGGCGAGAGAGACGAGAGAGAGACGAGAGAGAGGCGAGAGAGAGAGAGGCGAGAGAGAGACGAGAGAGAGAGGCGAGAGAGAGACGAGAGAGAGGCGAGAGAGAGACGAGAGAGAGGCGAGAGAGAGGCGAGAGAGAGGCGAGAGAGAGGCGAGAGAGAGACGAGAGAGACGAGAGAGAGAGACGAGAGAGAGGCGAGAGAGAGGAGAGAGAGAGAGGCGAGAGAGAGGCGAGAGAGACGAGAGAGAGACGAGAGAGAGACGAGAGAGAGGCGAGAGAGAGACGAGAGAGAGGGTGAGAGAGAGGCGAGAGACGAGAGAGAGGCGAGAGAGAGGCGAGAGAGAGAGAGGCGAGAGAGAGACGAGAGAGAGACGAGAGAGAGAGGCGAGAGAGAGACGAGAGAGAGGCGAGAGAGAGACGAGAGAGAGGCGAGGAGAGAGACGAGAGAGAGGCGAGAGAGAGACAAGAGAGAGACGAGAGAGAGGTGAGAGAGAGGCGAGAGACGAGAGAGAGGCGAGAGAGAGGCGAGAGGGACGAGAGAGGGACGAGAGAGAGGCGAGAGAGAGGCGAGAGAGAGGCGAGAGGAGAGAGAGAGAGAGAGACGAGAGAGAGGCGAGAGAGAGGAGAGAGGCGAGAGAGAGACGAGAGAGAGACGAGAGAGAGGCGAGAGAGACGTGAGAGAGAGACGAGAGAGACGAGAGAGACGAGAGAGACGCGAGAGAGAGGCGAGAGAGACGAGAGAGAGACGAGAGAGAGGCGAGAGAGAGGCGAGATACGAGAGAGAGGCGAGAGAGAGGCGAGAGGGACGAGAGAGGGACGAGAGAGAGGCGAGAGAGAGGCGAGAGAGAGGCGAGAGAGAGAGACGAGAGAGAGGCGAGAGAGAGACGAGAGAGAGGCGAGAGAGAGACGAGAGACAGGCGAGAGAGAGAGGCGAGAGAGGCGAGAGAGACGAGAGAGAGGCGAGAGAGGCGAGAGAGACGAGAGAGAGGCGAGAGAGAGGCGAGAGAGAGAGAGAGAGAGAGAGAGAGAGAGAGAGAGAGAGAGAGAGAGAGAGAGACGAGAGAGAGGCGAGAGAGAGACGAGAGACAGGCGAGAGAGAGAGGCGAGAGAGGCGAGAGAGACGAGAGAGAGACGAGAGAGAGGCGAGAGAGAGGCGAGAGAGAGAGAGAGAGAGAGAGAGAGAGAGAGAGAGAGAGAGAGAGAGAGAGAGGCGAGAGAGAGGCGAGAGAGAAAAACATGGAGAAATTATCTCGTGAAATGAGGGCATTTGCATTGATAGAGTGAATTCCTTGCAGGTGTGTGAGAAGTACGAGGTGGTGCCGTGTCGGGAGGTCGGCCTCGTGCTCAGGTTTGTATTTCCTTCTCTTTCAAAGACCTTTATTTCCATTAAATAAGATATTTTATTTATCCTCGTTGT
>NC_047521.1:27995808-28031186 GCF_902827115.2 Pseudochaenichthys georgianus | reverse complement strand
CATTGGAACAACAGTTGGAACACCAGAAACAACAGTTGGAACAACAGTTGGAACAACAGAAACAACAGTTGGAACAACAGTTGGAACAACAGAAACAACCGTTGGAACAACAGAAACAACAGTTGGAACAACAGTTGGAACACCAGAAACAACAGTTGGGAACACCAGCAACAACAGTTGGAACAACAGTTGGAACAACAGTTGGAACACCAGAAACAACAGTTGGAACAACAGTTGAAACAACAGTTGGAACACCAGAAACAACAGTTGAAACAACAGTTGGAACACCAGAAACAACAGTTGGAACAACAGTTGGAACAACAGTTGGAACACCAGAAACAACAGTTGGAACAACAGAAACAACAGTTGGAACAACAGTTGGAACAACAGTTGGAACACCAGAAACAACAGTTGGAACAACAGTTGGAACACCAGAAACAACAGTTGAAACAACAGTTGGAACACCAGAAACAACAGTTGGAACAACAGTTGGAACACCAGAAACAACAGTTGGAACACCAGAAACAACAGTTGGAACAACAGAAACAACAGTTGGAACACCAGAAACAACAGTTGGAACACCAGAAACAACAGTTGGAACAACAGTTGGAACAACAGTTGGAACAACAGAAACAACAGTTGGAACAATAGTTGGAACAACAGAAACAACAGTTGGAACACCAGAAACAACAGTTGGAACAACAGAAACAACAGTTGGAACAACAGTTGGAACACCAGAAACAACAGTTGGAACAACAGTTGGAACACCAGAAACAACAGTTGGAACAACAGTTGGAACAACAGTTGGAACAACAGTTGAAACAACAGAAACAACCGTTGGAACACCAGAAACAACAGTTGGAACAACAGAAACAACAGTTGGAACACCAGAAACAACAGTTGGAACACCAGAAACAACAGTTGGAACAACAGTTGGAACAACAGTTGGAACAACAGTTGGAACAACAGAAACAACAGTTGGAACAACAGTTGGAACACCAGAAACAACCGTTGGAACAACAGTTGGAACAACAGTTGGAACACCAGAAACAACCGTTGGAACAACTAGTTATAGATGTGTTTAGTTTTACTGTCGGGTCACTCATTACTGGATCCGCGAGCTGCATGATACTGGCATAATAGATTGCCCGATCGGGCAACCAGCAGGTGAGGCTTCATTGCCCGAGCTAAATGCTAGATGGCCCCGGGCCATCGGGTCATCCTTAATGTCGAGCCCTGCATCACACCACCAACTGAATTCTTGCCTCATCAAGCCGAAACCTCTATTCCCAGACAAAGTATGCAGGGAGATGTGCAGGGACATGTTGACATCACACCACCTGTAATCAACAATGGTAATCAAGGTGACATCTATAACCTAATCCAGAGGCAAAATGACATCACTGCTATGCTGGCTCAACAACATCTCACTTCTACTTTACCTCCAAGAGACATTCCTGTTTCTGACGGTGACCCATTGCAGTTTGAAGCCTTCATCCCTGCATTTGAAAGAGGAGTAGAGCGGAAAACTGACGATGAAAGTGACTGCCTGCATCACCTAGAGCAATACACTAGAGGACAACCAAAGGACCTCGTGCGCAGCTGCCAACATCTGCCTCCAGCTCAAGGTTACCAAAGGGCAAAACAGCTGCTTAAAGAGCACTTTGGTAATGAACACAAGATCGCCACTGCATACATGAACAAAGCATTTACCTGGACAGTGATCAAAGCCGAAGATGTGGAAGCACTGCAAGCCTTCTCTTTGTTCCTAAGAGGTTGTTGCAATGCAATGGAACATCTCACCTACATGGATGAAATGAATGTTGTTTCAAACATGAAACATATACTTCAGAAACTACCCTACAAACTCAGAGACAAGTGGAGGAACAGAGCATGTCAGCTACAGGAAGAGCGTGGGCATCCAGCTACATTTCCTGACCTTGTCATCTTTATAGCAAAGCAAGTGAAGATACTGTCAGATCCTCTGTTTGGAAGCATCCAGGATGATAAACCAACTGCAGCTATCAAAACTGTTATCTCTACCTTTTCAAAGGGAAACCCACGCCTAAGAGCAAGTAGTTTTGCAACAATGATTATCTGCCCAAGAACACCAGTGCTAGAACATGCAACAACGAATGGAATGAAAATACCTCCATCAACCACCAACTCCCTACATTTGTGTTTGTTCTGCAGAAGAAGTGGTCACTCATTGGAGCAGTGTCCACACATCCTGAAGAAAACACACAGAGAAAAAATGGACTTCTTGAAAGGAAAAGGGGTGTGTTTTGGATGCCTAAAAATAGGACACATGAGCAAACACTGCAACAGTCGTTTGACATGTTATGTGTGCAATCAAAGTCATCCTGAAATACTCCACATTGAACAGAAAGGCAAAAGAGAGGAAGCAGAACACACAAGACAGAATGAGAAGCCAATGGAAAGTAATAGTGTCACCTCACCTCATACATGTGGGCACATTGGGGCCGGTGATGAGAACTCCATCTTCTCCATTGTACCAGTACAAGTAAAGAGCCACAAAGGGGACAAAGTGTTACAAACTTATGCATTTCTGGACCATGGAAGTTCATCTACCTTTTGCACAGAAAGTTTAATGAGGAGGCTAAACCTTACAGGACAAAGGACTAACATTCTCCTAAAGACAATGAATCAGAAAAAAATGGTGTCTAGTCATCATATCTCAGGTTTGGAAATATCGAGTCTGGACGAAAACAATTTCCTTCAACTATCCGATGTCTTCACACATAAAACCATGCCTGTTTCCAAGCACAACATTCCTCTACAAGAAGATCTGGAAAAATGGCCTTACTTAAAGGACATCAAAATTAATGACATTGCTTCTGGCATTGACCTACTCATTGGGACAAATTCTCCTAAGGTATTGGAACCTTGGGAGCTGATCAAGGAGAAGGACCGTACGCTGGAAGGACCCTACTGGGGTGGGTCTTCTATGGTCCCCTAAAAGGAAGCAACGACAGCAGAGATGCTAATGGCCACCCTGCTGCTGCTGTCAATCGGATAACCATTGTACGCCTAGAGGAGCTATTGGTCAAACAATACAATCATGATTTCAAGGAAAATACAAGCAAGGAAACAGAGGAAATGTCCAGAGAAGACAAACAATTCCTGAACATTAGGAATCACTCTGAAAAAATGTCAGATGCCAAAGAGGATGGCGATGTTGTAGCAGACGCCAAAGAGGATGGACATGTTGTAGCAGACGCCAAAGAGGATGGACATGTTGTAGCAGATACCGAACCAGAAGTGAAAGTGGAGACCGAACCAGAAGTGGAAGTGGAGACCGAACCAGAAGTGGAAGTGGAGATGTCAGATGGACACTACTGCCTAGACTTGCCATTCAGACAAGAAAATCCCAGCTTGCCCAACAAACACCTTACCGAGCAGCTCATCTGCGATGTTGCAGTTATGGTACCAGGGCAGCGGCTGAATCCAAGTGACAGACCTGAAGAAGTGACTGACTCATCAATGCAGGAGCCCTATAAGGAGAGGCTTGGAATTGGGTGAAAATAAAACCCACAGGTTCTCTAAGCACTGGACGGGATGGCAACACGACTGCTTCAACCTAAAAAACAGCAAAGACTGATGACCCTTCAAATAAGGGAGAAGAAAGGAAACTAAACATTTTTTAAGAATTACATGCCAACACATACACACCATTTATTATTTATTGGTAATTGTTTTTGTTTTATACTAAAGCCAATTAGGGGCCGGTGTGTAGGAGCCATTTTATGGGTGTTGTTGGTGTGTCAGTTTATTTAAGTTATATGTATAGTGCAATATTATTTATGAACACTGGGTGGCGGGGTTTAGCTGCACCGGGTGTATATAAAGAGGTCATAGGTGACAGGAAAGGGAGGGACACAGAAGGAAGAGAGCATACCGATTCCACCAGCCCGGCAGATGCTCATCACAACAATTAGAACTGTACAATTAACCCTGGTATGTAAAGCTGAATAAAACCTCATTATAAACTACAACAAAGGACCGGAAACTCATCTGTTTGTGTCTGCGTCTGGATCACTCATCAGCCCTTCTGTGAAAGTAACGGCAAAAATATATAGGACATAGGAAAGGAAATTGCCATTACATTAACTTAAAAGACTATCCACAAAAAACAAAATGTCACTCAGTGTTTATTTTGCTGCTAGATGGCTTCCGGTAACTGCTAGAATCCACTTCAAGACACTGGTACTTGCGTACCATGCTGCAAATGGATCTGGCCCTTCCTACATCCAGGACATTGTTAAAATGTACACCCCAGCGCGTGCTCTACGCTCTGCATCAGCCAAACCAACACACTCTCACTCCCTAAGCGTCCAATAGCGACGTTTGGTCAGTGTCCGTGGCGTCCAATTGTGACGCTCCTAGGCTCCTTCAGCGTCATAAAGGGACGCAAATAGCTTTCAACTGATTGCAATGTATTCCCATCTGCGTCGGGATTTGACGCTCATGGAAGCACGGCATTCGTTTATGCCGGCTGCCCTTAAAGGCAATGTGAGCATCCATTCCCATTGGATAACGGAGAATTGTACACCCGGAAGTAAGTACTCCTCTTACTGTCGATTGATGTCACAGTGATATCTGCACTACTCATCGACTAAAAAACACCAGATTATCCTTGTTAATTACACAACATTGATTGGTTTAAATTGTGTGCAATGCTTTTGTATTTTTCCCCTTCGATTCGGAGAAACAAATATGTTTTCTGAGTAAAGGATGGCAGAAGACGCTACACTACCCAGAATCCCCAGCTATCGTTTGGCCTATACTGTACCATGTGCTCTGTTTGACAAACCCCGTTTTTTTCACCATTCATTCCGATGGCTGGCGTCTATGTCACGTGATCTTCAAATTTCTCCCTGCAGAAAAAGAAAACATGGCCGAAATTTGTTTTATTCTCGGTGTAAAATGCCTATTTTAAAGTTAGTTTGGCCATTAAAATGCGTTTTGATCTCATTTGATGCGAGAAATATGAGTTGTTATTTCAGATTATGTGTGCAGTGGATGTACATGATCTTTAGTTTGCTAGTTATTACGAAGATTACTTCAGGAAATCGCGACGTTTTCATTGTTACCAAGGTGGTTGCTAGGGACGCTGCTATCGATATTATTTCTGTTAAGTTGTGTAACTGTTTAATGGTGTTATCTTTATTGTTACCCCCTTCCCCGTCAATGTATAGTGTTGGTCCACAGCCTAAACATATTAGTTTAACAAAATCTGCATCTAAAGATAGCCTACGTTATTTCCCCCTGTGCAATTCCAGTCTCACATCTCAGAGCACATCGTCATTAACAAATACCGGAAACAGACCAAAATAATAATAATACCTTATTCCGAGTGTGCTTGCTTTTCTCTTTGAAAGTCATCACATAACGGCATTGTAATACACGGTTCGGCTGCATTACATATTACATATCTGCCGTAGTTCTGTATTTATAGCCCTGATGAGAAGACAAACATGAGGAACTGAAAACGTGACGTGGATCATAAATATATCAGCCATTAAACAACATCTTACATTTCTTTTCACACAATACGTCTCCTTGCAGTATCAACACTAATTCGGCTCACTTTTATATTTGATCAAATCGGTAGATAGGCTGTATTTACACCATAAAGGTGCACAGCTGATATAAAGGGACACCTGGGGCCTATGCTACGAAGCTTGTTCAACCTAACCTGGATATGTTTGAGTTAGCCGGTTGGCCTAATCCAAAACATACGCGCTCTCGCTAAACTGTACTACGACGCTGGTTATCAAGTGGATCGCTCAAGCCAGCCGTGTCCTATCTAGTTAGGTGCGCGTTCACATGAAAGGGGTGGTATTTGGAGCATTCGACCAATCACAAACATGGAGAAGCGCACTGACAGCGCAGCGTCATACTTCCTGAATGAAAAGTGAACTTTAATACTAGTCAAAAATGAAGAAGTTAAACTTTAAACATCCATGACTTAAACACTTTACCCAGGATCAAAGCCTCAGAGCTGCACCTGCAAGGTGAAAACAGCTGGCAAAAGAAAAAGTGTTTGAATGCGTACATTAACAGGTTTATGATATCACTGCCCCGTCTAAAACACGATCTGACTTCAATTACATTTGTCTCGAGTGTTTCGTCAACTTATGTGTTGCTTAAAATAATACTTCTGCATACAGTATGTGACACAGTGAGTGTTGCACGGCCAGATACGGCTCAGCTGACTCAGATAAGGAGAGATATGATACATTATGAAGTGATATGCCGCGGACTGTACTTAATGTACTCTGATCCGGTTACTTATGTTGTGGCCGATATTTCTTAACGCTAATGTTATAATAGTCAGATTACTCTGAAGATGGAGGTGATATTCTATTCATGTTCACGTTCACACAGTCGGTGATTTTTGCCGGCCGTCTTTCCTGCGACGGCAGTTTTTCTGTATTTCCTTTCTCCTGTAATATGACTTGATCGCTTTAAACTCCGCACACTGAGCTCTGATTGGTCAGCAGGCGGTGCTTTCACTGAGTTGAGCTCTTAGCCTGCAACCTAACCTGGTCCCGACCAGGTTAGCTGCTTAGCATATATTACCATGGAGATCTAGCCTGCTAAAAAGAGAACCAGCTTCGGATGACCGGAAAGCCGGAGTTTTCCCTGAATTTAGCCGGCTAAGCGAAAATCCTGCTTCGCAGTATACCCCCCTGGTGGTTAAAGCATGTTATTGAATTTCAATATTTTTATTATTAGATCTTAATACGATCCCTATAAAGTATATTCATTACTCGTTATTCTCTACTAATTGTTAATTAAAGACTGTATGTAATGACTATTTTGCACATCCCTTTCAAGATTTCAAGATTTTCTAAGGTTTATTGACAGATCATATAGGCCTACACAACTGTTCTGCACTGAATGAAAAACTTGGGTTGCAGGTTCCTCAACAGTGCATTACAAGACATCTATCAATATGTGTGCATACCTCCAGCAATGTTAACTATGTTGAAGCACTTATTTTAACTGATATTATACATAATGTATATGTACTCTTATAAGATGTATGTAGATATTTCATCTCTGGCCTTGTCAGGTATTGAACAATCAATAAATAAAGAACACAGAATTGTTGAATATAAAACACAGAATTTGTGTGATTATACTAAATGATTTTCAAATAAACACAACTGCATATTTAACTGTTACACATGCTGATGTAACGCAAATGTTCCAACTTGGGATCAATAAAGTATATCTTATCTTAAGATGATCGATGGCTACTGCCATATTTGCAAAATGTTCCTCTGAACCTTGACAAGTGCATGTTTCAGGCTTATCAATTAATGTAATGTAATGTTATCACAGGGGTCACACACATAAGACCAGCTGTTAAATAAAGCTCTTCTGACCTTAGCTGGCATGTGGGTATATATAGTAATACTGCCCATAATGGGCACAAGCAATTTTCACCCATTTATTAATTATATGTTTTAAATGTGAGTGTTTCCTGTCCCCTAAACCTCCAGGGATGTACACAGTTTAATACTGGCAACTTCTTATTATGGGAAATACGAAAACGTCTTTTAAAACTACAACTCCCAGTAGAGACGTGCCATAGAGAACATGTTGCGAAACAGAATAGCCAGCATGTGTAGTTCTGGGGACGGGGTGGGGGAGGGGGGACGCGGTGGACCCGTTCAAATCCAGTTTTGGACAGTCTGCCATGGTTCCATCCCATTTCAAGTGCTGTTCGAGAATCGGCTTAACCCTCGGAGCACACTCTCCAATCACAGAGCTTGAGGACTATCACGGGGTTTGTCAAGAGCACATGGTGTAGTCCAAACGATAGCTGGGGATTCTGGGTAGTGTAGTGTCTTCTGCCATCCTTTACTCCTGGGAATGGACGCTCACATTACCTTTAAGGGCAGCCGACATAAACGAATGCCGTGCTTCCATGAGCGTCAAATCCCGACGCAGATGGGAATACATTGCAATCAGTTGAAAGCTATTTGCGTCCCTTTATGACGCTGAAGGAGCCTAGGAGCGTCACAATTGGACGCCACGGACACTGACCAAACGTCGCTATTGGACGCTTAGGGAGTGAGAGTGTGTTGGCCAAACGGCTCGCTGCACCCTCGCTGCGAAGGGGACCCAAGTTCCCATCAGCAGAAACACGTGGGTTTGCTGTCCTGGCTCCAAGATGGTGGAACGAGCTCCCATTGACATCAGGACAGCAGAAAGCTCACACACCTTCCAGACTGAAACTCATCTCTCTCGACTCCACTTCGAGCTCTAGAACTACTAACAAAGCACCTATATACTAACAAAGGACTGGCTTACCTAAAGCCAGCTTGAGTAGCACTTGAAATGTTTGGCTCTATGAAGCCTGATGTACTTTATGATTCTGTTTTCTTCAAGTTTGTATTTTGTTGGTCGAACGCACTTATTGTGAGTCGCTCTGGATAAAAGCGTCAGCTAAATGCAATGTGATGTAATGTAATGTGTGAATAGACAACTTGCTTTCTATTGCATCCACTAAATAATGGATAGCTGATGATCAATAGTCACATGATTAAAAGGTAGACGTTGTATTTTCAGAGAGGGGAACATTTGTCCAAAAACCTCCAAAATGCTGTAAAGGTTTGGACCGACTTCTGTTTCTAGCAAGCGATAATGTAGAGACATTGTAACTATGGTAACACAAATGTATAGTAAATTAGTGATGGGTTTTTCTTTAACGTTAGCTTGTGTTAGCTTATGACTGTCATTAACATTCATTAGGTAACGTTAGTTTTAGAACATTCAGACGGAGACCAAGCAGTGTCAATGTGATGTGTTCTCTGTATTAATACTTGAGGTTGGCAGAAGGGAAAGACCCATATTGCTTTTTAAAATATATTTTTTAATTCACTTCCTCCTTCCTTGAGTTTCTTTTGTCATGGTCCTCTGCAGCAGCTCTGCGGGTATGCTGTCTGCTAAACAAGGCCAACTGTCGCCTGAAGGAAGTGTTTAAAGTAATCTGTGCCAGCAGCAGAAGAACAAGCTCCTTCTTTGTTTTCTGTCATGTAGAAAATGTATGAAGGAAGTTATTCACATCATGCGGTTGTCACAGAAAATATAAACTAAATATTAATAAAAAAATACTGCGAGATTACTAGGATTTATGAAATATGCTTTATCTGATATTGCAGGAGTGGGTCGGGTTGCAGTTTGAGAAGTTATTCAGAAAGATAAATATATTGATGTACTTGTTTCACTGAACCGGTCTGAATGTCTTTGTTCCAGCTGCTCGTGTTTCTCCCTCTGAAGCAGCTCCGCAGGTATGCTGCTTTCCTAACAAGCACACCTGGCAAACTTCCTTGTTCCTTGTTCCTTGAGTTTGTGTTTTACTTTTGATTGAACCTGTTGAGCCCGGAGCCTGTTTTTCAGGCTCGAAAATGACATTCCCAGAACAAATGACTTCACTTCTAAAAGGAGTAAATTAATAATCTTTTTTCTCAAAGAAATTATAAACCTTTGAGTAGGATGTAGAAAAGTCAGAATAAATCTAGATTTTTTTATTTTAAAGTAAATTCTGATTGAACATAGTAAAAAACTGGAAATGATTGTGTCCGTCGAAAGAAAAAACATTACTTATAGTGAAAACCACCCTTGAATGATGGGATAGTAAACTAAAAGCTTTAGGAATACAAACTATAACATATAATACGTACCCTGTATCAAGATGGATGCAAAACAAGTGAGATTTGACCTTTTTAGAGAGGTTTAGAAGAAAAACCCACTTCTGGGGTCATTTGGGTGGATTTTCCATATCTCTGGCCCCCAGTGGTCGATTTTGGTGATTGACACCTCTTTGTAACCGTTAGAGCCAATAGCCGCGTTCACACCGGGGTACTTTTCCCCGTACTTTTCGCGTTTAGTTCCGTTAGTACCCCTTATGTCGCGTTCACACCAAAAAGAGTACTGAGTGTCGGGAACTTTTACCCCCATTTTTAGTGCCTGCTGAGAGATTTTAGTTTCCTGGGGGAAAACAGTTCCCCAGTTCTGATTGACTGGACGAATTGCAAACCACGCCCCGTAAAACTCTGAAATGTTTTGTAGAGCCGCCATTTTATTATCCTTATATTAGCATTAGCATTAGCATTCGCCCAGCGCAGAAACGCAGAGAGACTAACTTATGGCAACACAAAATAAAACATGGGAGCGGTGGAGATGAGGAGGTGTCGGCGTTCTGGCGATTTACTCTGAAGGCTTCAGTAGAAGCTGCTGGGACTCCCAGCAGCTTCTACTGAAGCCTTCCCCAACTCCGGGGACTCCGGGCGGCAGAATACGCCGTGAAGATGTTTGCGGCCTGCCAGGAAACCCAAAGCAGAAGAAGAAGAAGTGACGTCAGCGGCTTCATTTGCCTAATCCTCCCTCAGGGACTTATTCCGGTGTGAACGCGATCTGCACTTAGTGCCCTGGGGTAATAAGTGCCGGGGCACTAAGTACGGCAAAGTACTTGGTGTGAACGCGGCTAAAAGAATCGAGGGGAAGTTCCTCAATCCAGGTTAATGCCTTTTTCATTTAATGATGAGAGAAAAAACGAGGGAACACGTAAATCTAGTGCATTCACACATTGGTTGGTCACGCTTCATACATAACAGTCTCCAACAAACAGGAATTCATTCGTCAGAGTTGCATTATAAGAAATCTCAGAGTGTGGATTAGGGCTGCACGATTTTGGGAAAAAATCGAATTGCGATTTTTCTGACAAATATTGCGATTGCGATTCGAATTGCGATATTTATTTTTAAGCGAGCCAATGGAAGTTTATTGTAAAATGCGGCCATAACTCCGGCTAGGAAGGTCGTATCAACATACTCCCGTCTCTAGCACCCCGCAGCCCGAGCTACGAGTGAAAGAACTAAACTTACATGAAACTTCCGTTGGGTTGCTTTAAAGTCAAGCTTCAGTTAAAGATTCACCCTTTTAGATGTAGAACATGTGATGGAGCATCACTAACCTGACTCAGACGGTTCACCAAAGCATCTAAAGCTCCATTGGAAGCCATTTGGAAAGGGCAGGCACTTTCAAAAGCACTTGGCAGGTGATTGGATCAATCTGTCTATCACCTTCTATCATGGGCCACTTCTGATTGGTTAACAATGGCTGGTACATGTGGAGCACAGCACTTCTGATTGGTGTGGAGGACTGACACACAAGAAGAAAAAAAAAGAAATGTAAAAAAAAAAAAGGAAAAAAAAATCGCAGGCTTTGCGATTTGATAATCTCGAATCGCGATTTCGATTTAAAATCGATTAATCGTTCAGCCCTAGTGTGGATATCGATTGCGTGGCCTTGGCTCGGATCTGACGTACCTGCTCTGCCCTGATCTACCACTAGCTGTTAACGAGCTAGCAACCATATTGTGTGTGAGAAGTGTCCAGTGTTCCACATCTAACTTTGTTCGTATTGAGAGCACCGTCCAGGTGCTTATAGTGCATTGTGCCACACACAGGGAAGCACTGACAGCCAGCACCTCATTCTGATTCTCACCCTCCATGGTACGTCTGGAAGGCCTGCCAGCTTCACAATCAGCTGCAATTGGCTTGATTGGGTTGAAATGTAACTGTAATCCAGAAATAACATGTCGACCAGTTTCCTGCTGGTTCAGGTTCAGGTGTGAGTGAAGTGCCGGGGCCAGCACGACGCCCACTCACCTGCAGGGGTTCACCGTATCCAGAACCACAGCGTTAATGGATCGGAGAACCATTTTGTGCTAATGTCGCCCACTGACATTCGCATGAACGTACAGTAAAGGTGTTGCCGGCATCAAATAAAAAAAGAGTGAATAATTTTCAATTCGTTGTATTCTGTTTTTATTTATGTTTTACATAACGTCCCAACTTCATTGAATTGGGGTTTGTATTCAGTATATCAATGGATTTATGTATGGAACTATTCATTTCTCTGTATTTCTGTGGAGCAGATGGTATTTCACATTTCACCTTTAAATAAGGTTGTTTTCATTTCTGGAAGCATGTTATGTAAGAAGTTGGCAGACAAGACTATCAATCAGTGTCAGGGAGTGTCTCTGCATTCAGGTACAAGGGACATTTACTTTTTCTGTTGATCACATCAGGAAGATGTTTTCTTGCCAAGGCCCGTCACGATAAGAAATGTTTTGGCAGGTGTGTTCAGGTGTGAGAACAGGGCGTCAGGGGAGGAGAGTATCTGACAGTATATAAGTCACCTCTCAACACCACATTTCATCAGACTTGAAGCTCCTGCTGGAAGTCAGAAGACCCTCACACAACTCTGCTGATCTACTTCACCAGGTGAGGACTAACTGACGAACACACATTTATTATAACAACTTTACTTTTCTGTGTGAAACTGCAGCTGCTGGATTAGTGTCTGCAGGGACCAGTTGCATGTATAGGCACAGTTGAGAGTCAGACTCCAAGTGTTGTTAACTCTCATCACTCCTACTCCTTAACAGACGTTTAAATCAGGCTCTGAAGTCTGTGCTGTTTTTTCTCAACAGGTTGGAGAAATGGCCACAGAAGAAATGAACGTTGCTGCTCTGGGACGACCGTTCACCCTAGGGATGCTCTATGATTCTCGGAGTGACAGACTGGTGCCAGGTAAGACTTCGCATAGTCACAAAGCTTTCATCATAGTCACCGTATAACAACAATTCACCAGGCCTGACATTACTTTGTTAAGTTATCTTTTGATTCTCGTCGTGCCATTTTAAATTGAGTGTGTTATGAGAGTTGTTTCTTTGTCTCTTTGTGCACCTGTGTATATCGGGATATTCTTTCACTGCTTTTGTCTGTCGATTATATTTTCTATGCATTTATTACACAGCTTAGTTGAATACTTGATTCTGATTGGTCAATAAGAACATTTCAGAGGTTATTGCAACCCAGTCTCACGGCATTTCGTGTTCACCAACACGATCTTTAATCTATTGATTCGTGTTCACCATCACGATTTGCCCCTTTTTTTCGTGTTGCACAGCACGATTTTAAAAGCAATGTATTTCTACTGGTAATGTGTTTCGTGCCTGCAGGCTGCAGCACGTCTTTTTCTCCGGTCGGGTCGAGGAAGACCGGAAGCTGTGTGGTTCATAAAAACATGTTCTTACTCAATATCAAGCCACAGTTATTGCTTTTATTTTAAATCGTATAATTTCTGACTTTTGTTGCCGTCTGTGAGGAAAATAAATGGGGCTCAGAGCCTCAGGATACTGAGATCTGTATTTTTAAAATCTTTTTTTCCTTCTAATTTGTTATTCTTTTCAAAATAACACACTGTTATTTACTCACCAATAACACACAATTATCCTTGCTTTTATTTATTGGTTTAATTCCATAATCTCGGGCTTTTTTGGCGTCCGTCAGGAACTGAATTTCAAAATAAATATAACCGGAAACAGACGTAGGCATTTCGAGCGATTGCCCAAGATCCTCAGCTATGGTTTTAAGCTCGCTTATTGGATATTTTAGCCGCAATGCATGCTGGGATTTGGTGTTTATATTATATGAAATCCGGAAAACATTTTAAAAGAATAAAATAATACTTAAATCCGAGTGCTCTTGCTTTTCTCTTTGGAAGTCATCACATAACGGCATTGTAATACACGGTTCGGCTGCATTACATATTACAGATCTGCCGTAGTTCTTTATTTATAGAGCCCTGATGAGAAGACCTTTGGAAAAACTGGAAGAAATGCCGCCGAAACTGAATACTTGACGTGGATCATAAATATATCAACAATTAAACAACATCTTCAATTTCTCTTCACACAATACGTCTCCTTGCAGTATCAACACTAATTCGGCTGACTTTTACATTTGATCTAATTCATAGATAGGTTATATTTACACCATAACGGTGCACAGCTGATAGAAAAGGACTGTAGTTTTCAAAGATATTACTGATTTTCTTTGAATGTAAGAATGTAAATACTGAGTCTGAAATAGTATAGCAATATGCTGTAAAATGATGTGAAAGCATGCATAAAACTATACATCTTCAGATGTTGTACATACACACTAATAATACAAAGTTATTATGGCCTTGTGTGCACCTCCTAGTGGTTAAAGCACGTTATTGAATTATTGTTTTTATGTGTTATATTTGATTACAAACATATTAAGAGTACATACTTTCATAGGGGGAAAGTATAAATATAGAAATATAGAATATAAAAAATCAAGAAGATACTATAAGTGATCTCTACAATAAAACAGTTTAGTGCACGATGTACACAGATATTAATAGGAGGAGGTGCAAAACAGAAAAACGGATTAACCTTTATTTAAACATTAAATAACAGATTAAGGTCTTCTTTTAAATAAGAAAAACACTTTGGGGGTATCTATCTACAGATAAATATTAAGCCTGAGAAAGTACTTAACGTCTAATATATTGCTTTCCTGCAATGTTAACTATGTTGAAACACTTATTTTAACTGATATTATACACATTAATTATACTCTTATGTATGTAGATAGAATAAGAAATGTGCAGAATATGACAGTGTAATGGTGGAGGTACACACATATTGATAGATGTCTTGTAATGCACTGTTGAGGAACCTGTGACCCAAGTTTTTCATTCATTGCATAACTACACCGTAGTTGTGTATGATATGTCAATAAACCTTTGAAATCTTGAAAGGGATGTGCAAAATAGCCATAATATACAGTCTTTAATTAACTATTAGTAGAGAATAACGAGTAATGAATATACTTTATTACTTGTTTCCATTCATGTCAATTGCAGATACATGTTTAGTCTTCTCAAGCACCAACTATCAAATATCTCTCCTGATTGTTGGCACTTGACAATCACCTTATCTGAATTTTACTCAGGTGTAACTAGAGTCTGATTTAAGGGTTGTTTATATTTCACATCATTAATCAGAATCTGCAAAGTAACTCAAATAAATGCAGTGGAGTAAAAATACCAGGTTAACCTCTGAATTGTAGTGGAGTAGAATTACAAAGTAGCAATGAGCTGTCATGTGGGTATATATTAATGCTATATATGTGTTTAATACTGGCAACTTCTAATTGTGGGAAAAACGAAAACGTTCAGTAGAGACGTCCCATAGAACATTTTGCGAAACACAATAGCCAGCATGTGTAGTTCTGGGGGGGTGTTCGATTCCAGTTTTGGATAATCTGGCGTGCTTTCGTTCCATTTCACACAGCTGTTTGACGCTCTGCGTAACCTTACGGGAACTGTAGTCCTAAACGATAGCTGGGGATTATGGGTAGTGTAGTGTCTTCGGCCATCCTAAACTCAGAAATGTTGACAATCGCAATGATGCTCGAAATGTCCCTTATAGGCCTACGTCTGTTTCCGGTTATTTTTATTTTGAAATTCAGTTCCTGACGGACACCAAAAAAGCCCGAGATTATGGAATTAAACCAATAAATAAAAGCAAGGATAATTGTGTGTTATTGGTGAGTAAATAACAGTGTGTTATTTTGAAAAGAATAACAACTTAGAAGGAAAAAAATATTTAAAAATACAGATTTCAGTATCCTGAGGCTCTGATCCCCATTTATTTCCCTCACAGACGGCAACAAAAGTCCGAAATTATACGATTTAAAATAAAAGCAATAACCGTGGCTTGATATTGAGTAAGAACATGTTTTTATGAGCCACACAGCTTCCGGTCTTCCACGACCCGACCGGAGAAAAAGACGTGCTGCAGCCTGCAGGCACGAAACACGTTACCAGTAGAAATACATTGCTTTTAAAATCGTGATGGTGAACACGAATCAATAGATTAAAAATCGTGTTGATGAACACGAAATGCCGTGAGACTGGGTTGATATACTGCATAGTACGACACAAACCTCCGCTGTGTATTTTCAAAACAAAATACAGTAAAACTATGGTCGCAGGCCCAAGTTGAACTCTCTGAGGCCTGCATAGCCCCAACAACAGCCTCTGATCATCAACAGACTTCATGCAATGCTTCATCGGATGCATTTTGTAGCTCTATCTAACCCCTAACATCTAAATCTACTTCCAGCATGGACACATGTTCATAAAATACATCCATTGTTTGTTCTATATGCTTCTTGAAATCCAAAAAAACACATCGTTTTTCTAGAACAGATTACAAATCGCCTGAAAATGGTACAAACAAGTGGCAACATGTGTGACGAAGGTGTGGCGCTGGGCTATATCATGCAATTGAAAGTTAAACTTAAGCTCGCTCCATTGCGGAGATATTCCCGCGAGAGTGAGGAAAACTTAAATTGTTGTTACACTCCTGGCAGGATATGAAGCCTGCACAACTTTGAAATGATACGTTTTATGATAATTTATATGAACAAAGGTTTTGCCCTGAACTGATCCGGCAACTGTTTGCTCTCCAATTTGTTCAGGTCCCAGATTGTGGAATGAGGAAACTTTAAAAGTAAAAACAACTGAAACCTCTCAGCCGAGCAGTTATTTGGGAATGTCTGCATCTGACTCCATTGAATCCAAGTCGAACATGCTGGACATTGACGCTTCTCTGAAGGCCAGTGTCATGGGTGGACTGATAAAAGTTGGAGGATCTGCCAAATACCTGAACGATCAGAAACAATTCAAGAATCAGAGCAGAGTGACCTTTCAGTACAAAGCTACCACCAAGTTCAAGGAGTTGTCAATTGATGATATGACCCTGGACACCAAACAGATGGAGGTTATTAAGGAGGGCTTGGCGACGCATGTAGTCACAGGCATCCTGTATGGGGCACATGCTTTCTTCGTGTTTGACAGTGAGAAGTTAGAAGCCAGCCAGGTTAAGAAGATAGAGGGCAGCATGCAAGCTGTGATAAAGAAGATTCCTTGTTTAAATATTAAGGGGAAGGTTGACATCAAGCTGACGGCTGCAGAGAAAGCCCTGACTGACACTTTCTCCTGCAAATTCCACGGAGACTTCCGTCTTAAAAGCAACCCAGCAACATTTAAAGATGCAGTGCAGACCTATGTAGAACTTCCACAGCTACTGGGAACAAATGGAGAGAATTCGGTCCCAGTGGCGGTCTGGCTGATGCCGCTGAAGTGTTTTGATCCCAAAGCTCCTGAGCTGATGACCGGGATCAGCATCGGACTAGTTATCAAGGTGCAGGAAGCTCTGGAAGATTTAAAGGAAACACAAAGGAGATGCAACGATTCTCTGGGAGACAAAGTGGTAGAGAGTTTCCCCGTGCTTCACAAACAGTTGAGCACTTTCCTCAAACTGTGTGGTTATTATGAATCCCGCCTCCAACAGACCGTGGCAGAGAAACTTCCCTCCATCCGAGCAGCAAAGGAAGATGAGAGCTCACTGGAAGAAGTCTTTAAAGCCAGGCACACGTCACCCTTCAGCCATGAAAAACTAACCAAGTGGCTGGATCACAAAGAGAGAGAAATCAACATCATCAGGTCCTGTGTGGATATCATGAAGGACGTTAAGATCGTCCAGAACCGGTCTGAGCTGGACAGAGAGGTTCTTGGAAACGACTTTGTTATGTGCTTTGTTTTCACCTCCATGGAGAGTGCTGACCCCTGCCTCGAAGCGATGGATCAATACGCAAACTCACTAGAATGCGCAAGCACTGAAGAGGAGCCATGGTACTACTCAGATAAGGTCTTACAAATCATGCAACACAATACCACAGTTTTCATGGCCAATGTGAAATCAGGCGAGGCCTATTGTTTCCTCATAGCAGCCATTGAAAATGAGAAATTCGAAGGATCAACCCTCTACTTCTACGAGAGAGGCGTTCTGAAGACTGAAAACCGCACATGACCAGAGAATCAGTCAGTGAGGTGAAGAAGCATACCGGAAAGTAGAGATCTGAACTGGTGTAAGTAATTTTCATGAATTTTAAGTAAAATATTTTCATATATCTTTTCTCTAAAAACCCTCAGAATGACTAATTAAATATGTTGTTTTGGTTTCTCCATTAGACGCCTGTGATCTCACGCTGGAACACTGCAGGCAACTTTCTTGTGGTCAATACAGTTTTCTTTCCACTGTTAATCCTTTTCTGAAGATACTTTATTTAGATGTTTCTGTTACGATCAGGGTTAGTCTTCCTTCTGATGCTTGCAACACATTTAGGGGATACATGTGCTGGCCTCTAACACCACATAAATGACCATATTAACCTGCAAATTGCAAAAGGCGTTCCACAGGGCTCTATCCTGAACCCTGCAGGAAACTTTCTTGGAGTCCATATAGTTTTCTTTCGGCTGTTAATAATTTTCTAAAGAGACTTAATTTAGATTTTTCTGTTATGACGTTTTTTTCGGTTGTGTATTTTTGAAGAAGGGAAGAAATGGAAGAATGTATTTTATTATATAAAGCTTAAATATGTTAAAAACTGTGTTAAAACTCTGTATGGCATAGTCATGTATCGTATAGTCTAACGCTTTAGCAATATAAACAGGATGTATAACAGAAATCCTTACATGGGTACTTTTAAAGACCTTTGTAGCAAAGTACGCACTTCCTATTTCGAGGAGATGAACTTTCTACGCACTCCCTCTTTCGGAGTGAATTTTCTACGCACTTCCTGTTTCGAGGAGATGAACATCTGTTATGCACTTCCTCTTTCGAGGAGATGAACATCTGTTATGCACTTCCTTGCGGGAAGTGAACATTTAACCACAGCAACAAAGAAGGACACCTCTAACGCATCAGCTTGCACGCACAGGACGTGACAAGCCACGTGACAAACCACGTGACAAACCATGTGACAAACCACGTGACAAACCATGTGACGGGCCACGTGACAGAAGAGGATATAAGGAGACTGAAGAACATTGGAAATCAGTTCCTCTTGAACTCAGCAACTCTTGCAGAAGACCGAAGAACCCCCGATAATAACTAGTAGTGGGGCAAACCTAGACCCCAGATATAACATATATCTGAGCAAACCTAGACCCCAGATATAACATATATCTGAGCAAACCTAGACCCCAGATATAACATATATCTGAGCAAACCTAGACCCCAGATATAACATATATCTGAGCAAACCTAGACCCCAGATATAACATATATCTGAGCAAACCTAGACCCCAGATATAATATATCTGAGCAAACCTAGACCCCAGATATAACATATATCTGAGCAAACCTAGACCCCAGATATAACATATATCTGAGCAAACCTAGACCCCAGATATAACATATATCTGAGCAAACCTAGACGGAGCAGATATGATATGTATCTTGTCAAAACGCAGTTTATTATTATTACTGTGTGGTGTTATAACTTGTGAAACTTTAATAAAACTACCTGTTCACATTTGTGAGAGGAAATTAAAGTTCATGTAGCCCTTCTGATTATTACTGAATAGGTGGCAAATCAGATGGCAATGTAACTAACCTGTTCCCACGCAGCTTGAGTCCTGAGTCCAGATTGATTCCAGCGTCCTGTCTCCTTGGCTGAGGGTCGATCCCTGACGGAGTCTTGCAAAACGCCAGAGGGAACAGCGGGCAAGTCGCACCTATTCAACCCCGTTGCAGCATTTTGTGTCATGTTGGAGGTCGCCATGATCGATTGATCTGAAATACGGCAGCAGCGCTTTACGGGTATTGAATCCCAAGGTTTCAGAGGTGTGTTCATTAAGGTCTGTGACTAAAGTCTAAAAGGGAAAAACTAGCAGGAAAAGTTAAATGATGTAAAACTGATGAATGGAGGTAGTATATAAAGAAGGGAGTTTATCAGTACCTCGTGGTGGGGTGTAAAGGACACATCTTTGACTGAGTAAAAACCGTATCAATTAACAGTACTTTCAAATGCTAGCGCACTCGAGCTGGTTTCTCCACCTATACCCTACCTTTAAGGGGTTGGTTATTTTTATAAAAAACAGCAATGTTGAAAAAACTGTATTATTTATTTCTCTTTGTTTAATTAAAAAAAACAATAATTTTTTGTTACATTGAAAATATTTTTCCTTTATTGTTTTAATTAAAAAACTGTTATTTTTCTTTATTATATATCTTTATTGTTGTTTGTTGTATTGAAATCACTTTTTTTAAGCCCAAACTTAATTTGTTCCTACTTTTCAAATCTGTGTATATTAGTTGTTCAGTACATCAGTACATATCATATTTTAAGTCCATGTGTAGTAAAACGTGGGAAACTTGCCTGTAAAATGTACTTCATATCTAGTATTGTTCTTTGTTGCATAAAAAAACAGTAACATTGCTGTTTTTGTTGCATTTAAAACACTTTTTTAAGCCCAAAAATACCGATTTTTCTAAATGTTGAGACACGCCAGGCAAAAACATCGTTTTTCATGCACTGGTCAATTTTGAGATTTTGTGCTATTTTGATTCCATAACATGTTTTCTTTCAGGCTTTTGGAAGGAAAACGTACAAAATACACATTTAAGTGTTCATTTTACTATAGTTTGTCTATTTGCGATTTCTCCTAAATTCACCAAAAGTTAGCTTTCTAACGTAACATAAAGTACCGCGACCGCTGTGTGCACCATGTCAACAGAGGTATCGCTGGAAAGCTCCGTCTCCTGCACAATCTCATCGGATCCAAATATGGTCATTTCCTTTGTATCAGCAACCAATCGTGAAAGTACAAAGGGGTCTAAACCAAGAAACAAAATCTCATTGGCTGGTGTCAATTTCTGACAACGTGATTCGTTCAGATGCGTCACGTGGTGTGCTAAAACACTTCCTGGTTAGCTTTCCTCAGGAAATTGAAATCTCAAAATGGCAAAAGAACGGCGAAAAAAACGTTCACAGAGAAGACGACAATTGTCACTTGCACGAAGCAAGGTTATACAAAAAACAAATGACCCCGAACATGAAATACCTTCACGGAGTGCGTCATCCAGAGAACAGGAGGGCTTAGCTAGCGCCTCACTGCAATCTTTAAAGGTCGTTTTCTCAAAATGAGTTTCTTCTCCTACTCTGAGTTCGACATTTCAACTTCAGTAGCACGTAGAGACACCAAACCTTCCAGTTATATGCCTATCAATATTATGAAGGCTTTTACAGAAGGGTTTGTTCATATATCATTCATGGCCTGAATTATATATGATTTTATACCTAGAAACATGGCGAAAATTTATATCTTAGGGCTGTTGACAGTATCTTCTGATTTATGGAGTGATAAAAAGAGATATCGAAAATCCCTTCAGTAAAATCCTTAGATACTAATATGACTACAAAATGAAATGAGAATTTTGAACCTGGCTTTATCCAAAGTTCAGATTTCGGTTCCTGAAATGCGTTAAAATATGTGCATATTTAATGAGATCATGGATCATTTGCATATTTAAACATAATATCTCAGAAAACTTGTAATACAAAAAACTATTTCCTTATTGTAAGTCATTAACTGGAGAAATCTCTAGCTCATACCTATACGTTAAAAAAAATTACTCTATTCACCTTGAGTGTCGCCTTTAAAAAACATGATTTGTTAATGACTTTGTTACGAAAACAAATTACATTTAATTATGAAAATCATCATTTAAATCTTGTAGTTTGTCAATGTGGAGCCACTTTTCAAACCCATGTATATTAGTGCATTAGAACATCATCATATTATATTTAAAACTGCATGTGTGTATTAGGTTGGTTGAAAGCAATAATATTAAGTTCAAATCATATATTTGATTTGAACTTAATATTATTGCTTTCAACCAACCTAATACAGTTATGTGAAATATGTTGACATGATACATTTAATTAAAGTCAACGGTTCAGTTTTTTCAGTGTAGAGCGAAAGTATAAAGTTGCATAAAAAAGAAATAGCACTAAAGTAAGTGTGGGGAAACTTCTGTAGCAATGGATGAGTCTCTCTTTCACTCAGAACCCTGTTATCTACCTCCTTGTTGTTCCTCTGAAGGCTCCTTACACGTCTCAGAAGGCTGCTGGGAGCAAAAGCGAGTTTAAATTATCACTTCCTGCGTTTCCTCCGTCACTCAAACACTTCGCAGAGTGCAGAAATGAGAGAGACACTTTCACATTACGTCCCTTCCTTTGTGCCTGGAGTCACTTCTCTGCACTCATGTAGAAAAGGAAATGAAAAGGAACACGCACGTAACATGTAATTTAGACCTCGGTTGTTCGCAGGGAGTCTGGAGCATCAGAGGTTCTTTCAGGTGTTTGAGGTCATTTTGAGGCTACAGAGTGCTAACGGTTAGCATCATGTGAACTTCTTCTGTCATCGATTTTCACTAATAATAGTTCAACTTGCTTTGATAATTCCCTCGTTAAAGGAGAATACATTAAAGTATATAATACATTCATTTACATCCATTTCTCTGAATAGCTTTATTCATTGCATGGGATTTCACACTTAACGTCACTTGTGTCTCTATATTTCCGTTTCTGTAGGAAATTGGTCGATTTTACAATATATTCGAATATTACAGTCAAGTGCAGGACATTCATTACAATGTGTAAAACGCTGCAGTGCAGAGGAAATAGGAGCCAGACTTGTAATGCAAACACATTTCCCAGCAGATCTCTGAGTTAGAGGACACATAATCAACCAATCAATCAACCAATCAATCAACCAATCAACCAATCAATCAACCAATCAATCAATCAACCAATCAACCAATCAACCAATCAATCAACCAATCAACCAATCAATCAATCAATCAATCAATCAATCAATCAATCAATCAATCAATCAATGTACAGAATATCAGTATGACAATACAACACCCTCTGTCCTCAGACCCTCTGTCCTCAGACCCTCTGTCCTCAGACCCTCTGTCCTTACACCCTCTGTCCTTAGACCCTCTGTCCTTAGACCCTCTGTCCTTAGACCCTCTGTCCTTAGACCCTCTGTCCTCAGACCCTCTGTCCTTAGACCCTCTGTCCTCAGACCCTCTGTCCTTAGACCCTCTGTCCTCAGACCCTCTGTCCTCAGACCCTCTGTCCTTACACCCTCTGTCCTTAGACCCTCTGTCCTTAGACCCCCTGTCCTTATACCCTCTGTCCTTAGACCCTCTGTCCTTAGACCCTCTGTCCTCAGACCCTCTGTCCTTAGACCCTCTGTCCTCAGACCCTCTGTCCTTAGACCCTCTGTCTTTAGACCCTCTGTCCTTAGACCCTCTGTCCTCAGACCCTCTGTCCTTAGACCCTCTGTCCTCAGACCCTCTGTCCGTAGACCCTCTGTCCTCAGACCCTCTGTCCTCAGACCCTCTGTCCTTAGACCCTCTGTCCTCAGACCCTCTGTCCTCAGACCCTCTGTCCTTAGACATAGGTAGTCCAGATGTTTGGAAATGCATGTGTGTATAATAGGAAGATGAATCCACGAGGATATCCATCCAGGACCGATGATCCAGGACCACAGCCACGACTCAAGATCCAGCGCTCGCGATCCAGGACACAGGACCGCAGGATCATCCATGACTCCGGATCCCGGCGTATAGAGACACCAAAAAGAAAGACATGTGGGGAAGCTGGGTTAATGGGAACATGAGAGTACACGGGTATAGACAGAGAGAAGGACGAAGTAAGATGTCCCCCGACAAACTAAGCCTATATCAGAAAAACTAGGGGCTGAATCTAATCAGCCCTAACTATAAGCTTTATCAAAAAAGGATTGGTTCTTTGTAAATCGTATTCCTTTGCAATAGCTGTCCTTCTTTGGATAAACGTCCCGTCCTCTCCGACAGATCTGGAACACGTTAAACGTTCCTGCAGAATCAGGACGGCTCATTAAATATGCACATCTTCATTTCCATGTTGAGAGGAGTCTGGTCTGATTTATGGAGCGAATACGTCCCACAGACGGATCAGGAATCAGAGGCTTGTTCAGGAATCTGGAGGCGCTCATTTGCATATCCATTACCCTCCTGCTGTGAGGCATTCTGAAGCTGATCATTAGACATCTGGGACTCTCACCCAGCGTTCTGATCACATACAGGAAAGAGAGAGTCTGCAGAGAAAGTGCATAACTTAAAGCTGCATTCTTTCAATTAAAGCCCCTTAAAAAGTCCTTTCAAAACCATAGAACAATTTAATATGTAAAGCTACAAAGGAAACAATCAAAGTAACTCAGAAACACCTTTTATTTTTATTTTTATTATTATTTGGATTTTGTTTGTTCTTTACGAACGGTGTTCAAATTTGGCGCAAACGTCCACTTGGATGAACTGATAAGAAAGACCTCACAAAAAACACTTTGGCCAACATTAAAAATCATATCTTATCATGACAATTTAGCGTAAATAATAAATACATAAATACATAAATGTCCAAAAGTGGTTATAAATGTGTTTGTTTTCTGCCGATGTGTTTGGCGTCTTAAGGCCCGGACACACCGAGTCGATTTCGGCCGTCGATAGATGTCGGGCCGTCGATGAGCGTCCTGTCGCCCGACTCAGATTGGTGTGTCCCGCCCCGTCGTGTCTTTCCGTGCCGACACCTTCCGCGACAACATGTGGAATCGGGAGGCTGTCGGCAAAAGAAACCACTCTGATTGGCTGTTCAGCTTAGCGAATCAGTGCGTGCGAAACGGAAGTGAAGAAGGCACACACACACGGCTATTATTTTTCATTTTCCAGCACCGCACTAAACATGTTTTCGATAAGTCGTTATGTGAAACAGTCTGTGATGGACGAGAGTGAAAATGGAACGCACGCTATTTGTTGTTTGTATGTATCAAGCAGCGCCAGTCTTCCGGTTGTTGCCTCTTTTCAATGACGAACACACATCACCGCCGCCTGCTGGTAAGAAGAGGTATTGCCACTCACACATGCGCAGTGCGTTCGTGCTTCTTGGCCGTCGGCCGAAGTCTTCGCGGTGTGTTCCAGTGCGACTGTTGGCCAAGACGCAGCGACACGAGGCGACGCAACAGTCGGGTCCGTCGGGACGTGTTCTCTGGGGTCAGCTCGGTGCGTCCGGGCCTTTAGAGCTTCTCAAAATGACCTGTTTTCTGTCTCACTTCTCTCATCATCCCGTATTACAGCTGTTTTCCACACCAAACAGATGTGCACGGTCTAATTACTTACGACAGTACAATTACACTCATACAAACATTGTTAAAGTCCTCGTTAACAAATGACTCACATGGTTTTATCTTCTTAATTAGACTTGGTTTGACAGCCAGATGGCATCCATCCTTGAAGCGTTCACTGTGGACGATAAATCCAGCAGAATAGATAAAAGGATATTCACTAGCATTCCCAAAAGAGTAATGGGCACGTCTATAAATTCAGACTTTCTGTAATCGTGTCAAGATCCAAATTCCTCAGCGGGTTTTTCCACTGGATGTGCTTCGTAAAATCCTGCTGGAGTTCGGAGAAAGAGAAGATGGACTTTGATTCTTCTCGAGTGAAATACGATCTGGCTTTAGCGCACGGTGTGTGAGTGTTTATTGAAGTAGGCAGTGTGTGGGACTGGAACGTCTCAACATGACTTTTCCCAACCACTGCTTCCATCCAATGATGACAGCACACGGGGTTCTGTTCTACGTCCTTGTCGTGGGGAGTAATGTAGGAGTGAAGCGGAGGAAGTGGAAACGAGGTGAGATGAAATACGGACGAAGGAAGCAAAATGAAACGAAGACGAGTGACGTGAACAATAGGGGAAATGAAGCGTGAATGTTGGCAGAGATGTCCACACGATTCAGAATCACTCTGGATTGCAGCTGACATTTACGAGTTCCTGAAGTGCACATCGAGAGAGAGGACAGTTATCATAACGTCAGCCATGACGTTATGGAGCCTGGACTCACTTTTCTGCATGCACTCAACATGGAGTTCACACCTCTATTGTTCACGGGGACTCAGAGGCGCTTTTTATACGGGGGTTGGGATTGATTGGACTCACTTTGTGACATGTAGTGGCCCAGAGGGGGAGGGGTTGTTAGAGGACCCGCTTTAACGCTCAGCTCCACTTTGATCACAAAATAATTGCGCTCTTCCTTCCACAGGACTGATCCTCTGAAGTGTGTGTCCACGACTTCCTAATGATGAGTCCATTGGGAAGGATCAATAAACACGCAGCATGCAGCCCAACTGATATACACCTGACATCAGCGGGAGATGACTCTTTAAAGTAGAGACACTACATACTGATATACACCTGAACATCAGCAGGAGAGGACTCTTTAAAGTAGAGACACTACACACTGATATACACCTGAACATCAGCAGGAGAGGACTCTTTAAAGTAGAGACACTACATACTGATATACACCTGAACATCAGCAGGAGAGGACTCTTTAAAGTAGAGACACTACATACTGATATACACCTGAACATCAGCAAGAGAGGACTCTTTAAAGTAGAGACACTACATACTGATATACACCTGAACATCAGCAGGAGAGGACTCTTTAAAGTAGAGACACTACATCTCACATGATACACATTGAATCAAATCAAAATTATGTCCAAGCAGATTTTTTTATATCAGCACATGTTGTATGATTGTCCAAAATACTCTAAACGTCGTACATCTATTGGACTCTACACTTCCTGAGTCAAACAAAGTTCTTTTGGAGGTAGAGACTCAATATGCTGAAAGACCTCTTCTGACCCTCTTCAAATATGTAATACTTTAAGGGGGCAGCTTATCGAGCAGCTTCTGCAGAGGAGACCTGAGTGGAATATTGAAATAGAGGAGACTCTCATAGTACACATGCCTTTTGTATTATGTTGCCTTCTTAAGTATCTCCAATGGGGATTTCACCTTGAGAGCAAAATGGAGCTTTCTTGCTATCTCTGAGGTAAACAATGACACATATTTTCAGGACGTGAATGTGACACAAACACGGGCCACTGCCTGTGGTTCCACATAACACACTTTGCTCCCTAAGGACCTGCATTGCACTCCGACAGGGTCTTTCTCATTCGCAGCCCCGCGAGGCGTTCCCAGAGCCCGGGGCAGACGATGAAGAAGTGTTTCCAGGAGAGACTCAGGTGGACAACACACAGGAAGAGTGACAGACACTCGACCTGTGTGCCTCCGGACATGCAGGTCCTCGCAGTTTGAAGCGATGAGCGCCTGTCAGCTGCAGAATACTCCTATAACGTCTCAGTGAAGAGACTCGTGCTTTCTGCAGGGATAGTTTTGCGATACTTTGCGTGGCGATATTGTATCGATACACGGACGCCATATATCGATATTTTATTGTATAAACTATTCATATTGCAAATTCAAATTAAAGCTTTTGCTAACAATTGCTTTTTCAATCCACTAGATCATCTGAGGCGCCAGGCCTCAGATGATTTGAGGCCAAATATCATATTTAGACTTTTTTTTTATTTATTTGTTTTACTTCAAGTTCGTATTAAAGGCATAACAAGACAGAAATGTATAATTCTTTCTTTAGTAGAAATGTTTATTCTGCCCATAAAGTGTCCAAACCAGGCTTGTCTGGATCAGCGCATGTTTAAAACATAGTCGTTGTGCATGCCGGTTTCAGTTGGATTATTTGTCAGTTGCTCCGATCAGATCGGTCTCCTCCATTTTGTAGATTATTTAGGACTTTTGAATCCACATAAACACATCGGCAAAATCCGGCTTACTTTGAGCACGTGTTTTAAACAGTTTCATCCCTTTGTGAATTGTTTCCACTTCCGCCGTCCTTTCATTTCTTCATACAGCGGGAATCCAGATGGATTAATCCTGAGTCCAATAACCATCAAAGTCGCTCCAATAGTGCTCCTTAAGTACGCTTTCATCCTCCTTTCACAAAATACTTCACATTCATCCATTTTGTGACGGTAGTTGTAGCATTTTGAGACTTTTAAACTTTAATTACTGCTGTTGCCCCCCCCCCCCCCCCTTGTGTGTGGGGGGGGCGCAACTTCCAACAGGAGTAATTTGGGGGGGCTCTTGGGAAAGAAGGTTGGGGAAACCACTGCACTAGATGGTGCTGAGCTATTTCTCGTGCGGTCATGGGGAAAGTCAGTGGGGTCGGCAGGAAGTTAGTCAAAACAAAGATGGAGTCAGCGGAGAAAGGAATCTGAAATGCGCCGGTTGCCTTTAAATCAAAGGTGTGGAATTATTTTTGGATTTTTTAACCAGGAAGGGAAGACGGACATGGATATGACGCATGTGATTTGCAATATATCGTATCGCAATAGTTAGCATATCGTAGAATCGTAATACTATCGTAGCGTGGCTTAAGTATCGCCATGGTTTCTTTGCCCCCCCTTGTGCTTACACACTTATTTTCCAACCATACCTTCATGTGGAAGTCACCTAAACATCTGACACGTTTCATGACGGCATCTTGCACGGTTGCAGAGCTATCAGTGACAACATTGTGAAGTCTTATCATTATGTAAAAGGTGTCTGGATTTGACACTACATATTTGACATCAGTCGTTCCATGCAAGAAGAGAATATGAAATTAAATAATGTACATTAAGACGAAATTAAATATGGTTTATTGCGGTGATGGAAAAGTGGTTTGAAGTCCAAAGATGGGTTCAGGTAACAGTACAACGGGAACATGTGTTGTCTGGGGATGCAAGGCAAGTTTATTTATAGCACTTTTCAACACAAGGCAATTCAAAGTGCTTTACAAAAAAGAAAGACATTAAGAAAACGGCATTTAAAATCAGTCATTAGAAAGAAAAGCTAATAAAATAAACATGAAAAGAAAAAATACATGGATAAAAGTTACAGTGCAGTCTAAGATATGATGCAAGATGGAGGAAAGAGATGAGAGGAATGTAGAAAGATTAGAAAAGTGTCAAAATAACTATAATTTCACAGGAAGACTAGGGCTAGAGGAATGAGAGGATTTGGTGTGGGATAAACCTGCAGGTCCGCTGCAACTCTGAAATCCAGACTGAAGACTTTTCATATGACTTTTATTCATATCATGTTTACTATCTGTTACGGTGAGTGAAGCAAGCAGGACCCAAATGCAGATAACGCTGAAAAAAGCCTTTATTTCAAGGATACAATCAAAATAACTTGGACGAAAGAGAACTCTCACCGGTGAACTCAGTCACAAACAAAAGACGGACCGACACTGAACACGAGACGAGACTAAATACAGGGAGGGGTAATCACAGGACGAGAACCAGCCGGGCGGGGGAGGAGAAACACGAGGGCAACAGGTGAACACAATCAGACAAGGGCAACAGGTGAACACAATCAGACAAGGGCAACAGGTGAACACAATCAGACAAGGGCAACAGGTGAACACAATCAGACAAGGGCAACAGGTGAACACAATCAGACAAGGGCAACATGTGAACACAATCAGACAAGGGCAACAGGTGAACACAATCAGACAAGGGCAACAGGTGAACACAATCAGACAAGGGCAACATGTGAACACAATCAGACAAGGGCAACATGTGAACACAATCAGACAAGGGCAACAGGTGAACACAATCAGACAAGGGCAACAGTTGAACACAATCAGACACACAGGGAGACTAACGACAGGGAGGAGGACCAGACAGGGAAAACAGAACAGAAAAACACCCAAAACAAGACATACAAAACGTGACATAACCCAATAATCCTGACACTTGCTTTTTAATGTTTCTAATGTGTTGCATGCTCTTAATATTTGTTGTAGCTTGCCTTGTGTTGAAACGTGCTGTATAAATAAACTTGCCATGCCTTGATAACTATTTCTATATACAGATCTGATAGCAGATTCGTTGGTGTTTGTGGAATCAGATAAACTCGGGTTGTGAGAATCTGACCACGTCCACCTCCAAGGACAAACATGAGAGATGTGTTTACGGCAGCAGACAGACATCACAAAGCACTGCTCAATGATTTACAGCGACACCGCACGGCGCCGGGGGAAATAGATGTGGATTTACTGCAGACATGAATACAAAGGCAGCCTCTGCCAGCAAGACACATCTGGAGAACGTGACACCAGATTACAGCCTTTATTAATAATCAGTTGCTTTCAATACCGCCGCGGAACGTGAGGAAAGATCTGAACGACTGAGGAAGAGCCAGGTTTTTATTGAAGATAAATCCAGGTTTAAGGGCTAGGCTGTAGTCATGCATACCATACGATGTGACAGAGGAGGCAAGACAGAAGTGGATTTAGACTTTATTAAAAGCGGATACTTTAATAACAGAAAACTACCTCTTTAAATCCCTTTGCTGTGCAAGTGGCGACGAAAGGTTTCCATTATTCAGATTAGTGAATGTCATGGTTACCGGTCACAACAGCCTGGTTTTATTCTCACTGTGTGTCCTCTTTGCACGATGTGCTCCTGGAGACACCTTCTGAAGCAGGGACTAAGCCAGAGCAGGTTTGAAGTGATTCACCAGCTGTAATGTGTCTAACTGTGGACAGATGTTGTCACCACAGTGGCGTCCCAGCCGGGAGAGAAGCAGTCAGGAAGGTTCACAGAGCTGAAGATGAGTTTAAAGTGACAATGCAGTAGGTCAGGGGTGTCAAACTCAAGGCCCGGGGGCCAAATCCGGCCCGCCACTTCATTTTATGTGGCCCTGCAAGAGCTTACAAAGAATATAATGAGTTTATTATAAAGTTACGTGCCGCTTTACAGGAGAACGTTGCCCATAAACTACATGTCCCACAATGCATCTCATTTTGTGACATGCGCAATGAAGAGAATTGCAATTATTTCCCCTAGACTTCTGCTTTCAGACGTAGTTAATTATGAAGTTATTACCCTATCCGATAATAATCCAATGCAGAGGCAATAGTGTAAAATAATACATTATTGTATATTTATCTATGTATATTTATATAGTCTTAAAGTTACCACCGGCCCTTTGAGTGCAACCATATTTCTAATATGGCCCGCGATGAAATTGAGTTTGACACCCCTGCAGTAGGTCATCGACTGCCAGGGTCTGCAGTTAAAGGGGTTCTATCCTGCTATTCAGTATGTAGTGTCTCTACTTTAAAGAGTCCTCTCCTTGGGGGGACTCACTCCGGAGGGAACACAGAGATTTCAGTCTTTGCAGGCCATTTACATGCACACAAACTTTGTTTTAACGTTTCCAACTCAACTAAAGCGTACAAAAACTTTAATTTCTCAGTTTCAGCCGTTTCAGCAGCTTACTTCCGGGTTTTAGGACGCACCTCTTGCATAGACCTCACAGCGGGCGGAACTTGTAATAAAGTCCGCGAAAATAAAGCCCACCCATTTAGAGGGAAGATATGATTGGTCAATTGTACTGTTACTCTCTCGTTGAATTACTATAGCGGGCCCTCTGTGAATGTTGAGAGGGACAAACAAGCTCTCCCGTCTTCACATAACTCGCAGAGACGGCTAAAGGACCTTCTTTCATTTAACCCTTCACAGTCAAACAGAAACTGAACAGGCAGATTCGAAGGATTTATTTACTATGTTTATTTAAATGTTACTTTGAATACAATTAAATCAAGTTATTTTGGTAAAACTAATGAAAAAAATACGACTCAAAAAATATTTTTTTCAAAATGTTTTAAAATAAATGTTGTTTTTGTTTTTATGTTTTCAAATATTATTTTTTAGAATGCTATCTGGAATATCAGAGAGGGCCCTGACGGCTCGCCACTGCCTTGTAGGTATTTCAATGTCGTTTTATGACAGAATGAGATACAACAATGTCCTCTGCAATACTCAAACAACAGTCAGCTTTTTCACAGCATTTGTATAATTGTCAGTCATTATTTGAGTCTGTCAGGCTTACATCTTTTAGCTCTACAATAGATCGGTTATACAAAGCAAGACGTCAGGTGAGGGTTGTTCTTTATGTGAATTATAGTCTTTAAATGCGAGGCTTTGTAGAAATTGTAGACTCGGCTGTCAAAAACCCATAAAACAAGACGTGTTTGTTTGAGAGCACACAAAGAGAGGCAATCACCGTGAAGCAGCCCCGTCTTCAGCTGCCTGCTCTGAGGCGGATGTGTTTGTAAGACATTTTGTAAAGGGACGTCAAGGTTGGAAAAGCTCATTACGGTAATTGGTACTAGCAGATGCAGAAATTACAGAGACACCAACAACGATTTACAGAGACACAAATTAAGCATTTCCACGGGACAGGCAGAGGAAGCAGCTCCAGTTAGACGGCAGCTAAATGAAGATGAACTGGAGAATCAGTCGATTTAGGGACATTTGATTACAAGTCGCTGTGAGCAATGACTGGTGTCGAGGGACGATACAGCCCGGGGCCGAAACTGTGTCAACATCAGTTTTATAACGCTTCCTGACGACACTTCCTACTCTAAACATATGATTTAAGTATTTTTTATGTTGCCATATTTTAAGCAAAGGACCATTGAGCGCCGCAGTGACGCGTCCAAAAACCCGGGAGTAAACTCCTTCCGGTTCCTTCGTCAAAACGCAACGCAGTCTCTCCGTAGGGTTTAGGGAAACAGCTGGAAGTCAGGTCTGTGGTTGAAACGCATTCAAGAGACCGGTCACGCTTTGTTCAGCCGGATAATCTCCACACGTCTACTTTTATCATTTTCTAATCATAAATCTAGTCCCCAGAAGCTAAATGCTAACGTGATGCTATAAAGGAGCTACAGCCGGGTCGCTGCCTCAACGTCACGTCGACTTCAGATCCAGATTCAAACACACAGATTCTAGATGGAACGAGTTGAAGTGTCTGAACACTTTGCAGGAGGCAGGGACTGGCTTTCAAGCAGGACAGAAACTAACTTAGAGGAGTGTTCACGTGTTCGGCGTAATGACGTACAGCGACCTCCACGACTTCTGTAGTCCTGTTCAGCCACTTGGTAACAACCATCGTTTCTCAGACACGTCCACTCTTCAGAAATCTCCAGTGGGGTCACCGCTGATGATTTAATGTAGAACAAAACGTGATCCGTCTCTTCGATGCGTCTCAACCTCAGACCTTATTTCAGATAGTTTCCATCATCCTATGGAGAGATCCCATTGGCTCTGAGACCAGGGAACAGGAAGTGGAGAAATGCTGACTCACTTCCTGCTTAACTGAGTGATTTTCCTCAAATAAAGGAAAGTTAGTTTTTTCTCAGTATTCTCTAAAACAAACTATGCAGCTGTAAAAAATACGACATGTATTAAACATTTTTTAATCTTTGACCATTTAAACTACTCTGTTAAACCTGCATTATTGATAAACCTCGACATGTTGTCATATTATAAAGATAATGCAACGAATGTCTGAGCAAACCGTTTCTTATTTACAAAAGAAAAGCCAAAAACAATCATTTTGATTTCACGTTTCACTCTTTTTAGTTTCATTTTTCTCCGCCAACAGCTTATAGAGATATCGGACTCTTTGTTGCTGCACTGTGTTGAGTCCGACAGACGGTTTCAAACAGCTTTCTTCTGTAATTAGAAATGGCTTTTGACTGAACCAAAATCGTTAAGTTGTCTTAAAACCAAAACAATGTTAAAGACGACTGAAAGACACTAAGACGCTCAATGGAAAAGTTAAATGTCGACAGTTTCCTGTGGATTTATTGCTGTAATCTACTTTCTTGTAATTCAATCCATTGCTAATATTAAACATCAATGATTGCTACTTTAAAGTTATGGAAAGACAGAAATGATGGTAAAATGTGTGTTTTTAGGCCGTTTCCAGTGTTGTAGCTACGCCTAGCTAGCAAAAATACTTAAAGCTCCCGTGTCACGGCCATTTCTCCTGATCATAGCTCCATCGTTGAGGTCGACTAGAATAGATTCACATTGTTCAATGTTCCAAACTCTCATTGGTTTCTCACAGCATCTCTGATAGTCTGTGTATTCACTCTCTGTCCTACACGGCTTGTTGGAGCTCCTCCCCCCTCCCTGTGAGCCCAGCTCTGATTGGTCGGGACGTTGCGAGGCTCGTTGCTGCGAGGAGCGGACAGGCTTCCGGGTCGGCGATACAGCGAGAACAAGCCAAACTCATCCTGAGCACACACACACTCACAGCCGAAGTGAAAACAATAAGTGTGGCTTGATATTGAGAAAGAAAAAGGTTTCTAACGCTGTGAGAACGGGTCTGTGTAGAGCGTTCCTCCACCATCCCAACTCGTCTATTACCAACCAGGGAGCTCTATGCAAGTCAATGGGACTCCCTGATAGCTGAACATGTACGCTACAGGTCCTGGTGTGTGAGGAGCTCCACATGACGTCACTTGGTCCCCGAAGAAACAAATGGAAGAAGAGAAATGTCCACCGAGGCGTTCTGGGGCAGCAGACAGGTCTTCTCTGAGTTAGCGGTGTACTCCACAGGGTGCACTTTGAGGGTAGAGACTCTGCAGACTTCCTGCCTGTCTTCTTCTGCTGTTCCCTTTAGTGTTTACTTCCTGTCTGTCTTCTTCTGCTGTTCCCTTTAGTGTTTACTTCCTGTCTGTCTTCTTCTGCTATTCCCTCTAGTGTTTACTTCCTGTCTGTCTTCTTCTGCTATTCCCTCTAGTGTTTACTTCCTGTCTGTCTTCTTCTACTGTTCCCTTTAGTGTTTACTTCCTGTCTGTCTTCTTCTGCTATTCCCTCTAGTGTTTACTTCCTGTCTGTCTTCTTCTTCTGTTCCCTTTAGTGTTTACTTCCTGTCTGTCTTCTTCTGCTGTTCTCTTTAGTGTTTACTTCCTGTCTGTCTTCTTCTTCTGTTCTCTTTAGTGTTTACTTCCTGTCTGTCTTCTTCTTCTGTTCCCTTTAGTGTTTACATCCTGTCTGTCTTCTTCTGCTATTCCATCTAGTGTTTACTTCCTGTCTGTCTTCTTCTACTGTTCCCTTTAGTGTTTACTTCCTGTCTGTCTTCTTCTGCTATTCCCTCTAGTGTTTACTTCCTGTCTGTCTTCTTCTACTGTTCCCTTTAGTGTTTACTTCCTGTCTGCTTTCTTCTGCTGTTTCCTTTAGTGTTTACATCCTGTCTGTCTTCTTCTGCTGTTCCCTGGAGTGTTTACTTCCTGCCTGTCTTCTTCTGCTGTTCCCTCTAGTGTTTACTTCCTGTCTGTCTTCTTCTGTTGATTTCTCTGACGTCTAGCGCTATATTGAGTCCCTTGCGACGGTCTGTTAGCAAACATGAACGACCTCTGAAATGTCCAAATTGACCAATCAGAATCGAGTATTGAACTACGCCGTGTGTTTCCATTGAGCACATGCGATCGGTAGACATATCATTGATTGAATGGTGTCTGTCATTTTAACAGAGAAGATGGCTAGAAATTAGATCCTTTTTATTTTGTGAGTTAGGCTTTATTTTTATTGTATTCAAACAGGAAGTGTGGCCCTCCTCAAAAAATATCATGATGGATGAACATTGTTCAGGTTCTCCCAGCTGTGTGCATTTCTCAGACATAGTTTTTAACTTCCCGTCAGTAGATAAAGCTTCATTTTTCTACTGGAGGTTTTCCTTGTGTGTGTGTGTGTGTGTGTGTGTGTGTGTGTGTGTGTGTGTGTGTGTGTGTGTGTGTGAGTGTGTGAGTGTGTGTGTGTGTGTGTGTGAGTGAGT